>NW_026970410.1:0-212500 GCF_028390025.1 Pseudophryne corroboree | reverse complement strand
TGCGTGTCTGTGTGTGTCAGGCGCTGCGTGTCTGTGTGTGTCAGGCGCTGCTTGTGTGCCAGGCGCTGCCTGTGCGTGTGTGCCAGGCGCTGCCTGTGCGTGTGTGCCAGGCGCTGCCTGTGCGTGTGTGTCAGGCGCCGCGTGTGCGTCAGGCGCCGCGTGTGCGTCAGGCGCCGCGTGTGCGCCAGGCGCCGCGTGTCTATGTGCGTCAGGCGCCGCGTGTGAGTGTGTGCGTGTGTGTCAGGTCCGTGTGAGTGTCAGGTGCTGCATCTGTGTGTGCGTGTGTCAGGTGCTGCGTGTGTGTCAGGTGCTGCGTGTGAGTGTATGCACGTGTGTCAGGTCCGTGTTAGTGTCAGGTGCTGTGTGTGTGTGTCAGGTGCTGTGTGTGTGCGTGTGTGTCAGGTGCTGTGTGTGTGTGTGTGTGTGTGTGTCAGGTGCTGTGTGTGTGCGTGTGTGTCAGGCGCTGCATATGCGTATGCGTGTCAGGCGTTGCATGTCTGTGTGTGTCAGGCGCTGCGTGTCTGGGGGGGGTGGCCGGACACACAGCAGAGAGGGGGGGGTGGCTGGACACACAGCAGAGAGGGGAGGGTGACCGGACACACGGCAGGGAGGGGAGGGGGTAGGGGGTGGCCGAACACAGCAGGAAGAGGGGGGAGTTGCCGAACACACAGAGGGAGGGGAGGGGATGGTGGCCAGACAAAGGGGAGGGGAGGGGGGGGAGGGTAGGCCGGACACACAGCAGGTGAGGGGGGGGGGGCTGGACACACAGCAGGGAGGGGGGGTAGGCAGGACACACAGCAGGGGAGGGGAGGGTGGCCAGACAAACAGCAGGGGGGGGGTAGGCCGGACACACAGCAGGGGAGGGGGGGGTGGCTGGACACACAGCAGGTGAGTTGGGGGGGGCTGGACACACAGCAGGTGAGGGGGGGGCTGGACACAGCAGGTGAGGGGGGGGGGGGCTGGACACACAGCAGGTGAGGGGGGGCTGGACACACAGCAGGTGAGGGTGGCGGGGCTGGACACACAGCAGGTGAGGGGGGGGCTGGACACGCAGCAGGTGAGGGGGGGGCTGGACACGCAGCAGGTGAGGGGGGGCTGGACACGCAGCAGGTGAGGGGGGGGGGGGGCTGGACACGCAGCAGGTGAGGGGGGGGGGTAGGCCGGACACACAGCAGGGGAGGGGAGGGTGGCCGGACACACAGCAGGGGAGGGGAGGGTGGCCGGACACACAGCAGGGGAGGGGAGGGTGGCCGGACACACAGCAGGGGAGGGGAGGGTGGCCGGACAAACAGCAGGGAGGGGGGGGGTAGGCCGGACACACAGCAGGGGAGGAGGGGGGGGCTGGACACACAGCAGGTGAGGGGGGGGGGCTGGACACACAGCAGGTGAGGGGGGGGGTAGGCCGGACACACAGCAGGGAGGGGGGGGGTAGGCCGCCAGACACACAGCAGGGGAGGGGAGGGTGGCCGGACAAACAGCAGGGAGGGGGGGGTAGGCCGGACACACAGCAGGTGAGGGGGGGGTGGCTGGACACACAGCAGGTGAGGGGGGGGGGTCTGGACACACAGCAGGGAGGGGGGGGGGTAGGCCGGACAAACAGCAGGGAGGGGGGGGGGGTAGGCCAGACGCACAGCAGGTGAGGGGGGGGTGGCTGGACACACAGCAGGGAGGGGGGGTAGGCCAGACGCACAGCAGGTGAGGGGGGGGTGGCTGGACACACAGCAGGGAGGGGGGAGGTAGGCCAGACGCACAGCAGGTGAGGGGGGGGTGGCTGGACACACAGCAGGGAGGGGGGGGTAGGCCGGACACACAGCAGGTGAGGGGGGGGGCTGGACACACAGCAGGTGAGGGGGGGGGGCTGGACACACAGCAGGTGAGGGGGGGGGGGTAGGCCGGACACACAGCAGGTGAGGGGGGGGGGGGGGGCTGGACACACAGCAGGGAGGGAAGGGGGTAGGGGGGTGGCCTTATTATAATAACCGTGTGGGGGAGGAGTCTGCGGCGGTGGGTGAATGAGATGTGGGGGCAGGCTGCTAAGGGTGCAGGGGAGGAGGGGAAGGGAGCCGGATGGATCTGAATGTGAGCCGCACGTAAGGGACCATACTGATCCTCCCCACCTCAGCCCGCTGGTGCTGCTGCCTGACTTCTTCCGTGCAGCACAGCTGTCTTCTCCGGATGCCGCTGCCGCTCCCGCACCCGCTTCAGGTGTGGGGGTACCACACCGCTCAGTAGGCAAGCGCTGTCAGTCAGGAGTCAGCGCTGCACCGGATGTCTCTTCTGGATGTCCTCTGACTTTCTCCTGCGGCGCAACTCCAGCTATTCCTCCCGCTGCGGCTCCCACTTCGGGTAAGGGGACCATATTGCTCAGTAGTGAGCACTTTCGGTAAGCCTGCGGCTGCTATGCCACTACCCCTCTCCTCCACAGTCCTAATGGGTCGCTGCAGTCTGTAAGGGACCGCAGGTGCACACACCCAGGAACCGCTGGCTCTCCTCCTGCCGCCAGCAGCTACTTTTATAACCTCAGCCTGCACGAGACCCCTTCCCTCACTCACTCTCGCTCTCCTGGCGGCCACTGCGCAGCCGCAACAAATTGAAAAGCCCTATCTCTATAATGGGGCATATTTCTCTTAATTAAAAAAACCCTATAACTTTCTGAAAAACCACAACCCCAAAAGGCACTACACTGGGGCATACTCTATCTAGTAAAACAAACCCCAAGTCTTAATTCGTCCTCTATCCGGAGTTATGCCTTCCCAAAAAATATCTAATTCACTCTATAGGAAAACGGTGTCAAAAAGCCACAAAGGAAGTCACAGAAAAAAACTGACAGTTGGAACTTTAGGTTACTCCCAATTCCTCATTTTTTATTATTTTGCCCTGAAATTTGGCATGCAGCACCGGGTGACGATTCTACACGCCCAGTCCAAATTTCAGCTCAGTACGTCCAATCAGTTTTGAGGTGTAGCCCCTCAAACACCATGCCCCCATCTCAGAAGTTCCCTATGGGAGAATTCCGTTTGTTCGATTCAGCCTTAATATAAGGGCACGACCCTGCCCTTATAATATGTATCTATCTATCTATCTATCTATCTATCTATCGTATGTGTGTGTATATATACATCTATACATACATGCGCTAACACCTGGACATACACTGATGTACCCACACCTAATATCCATACATACACGCCCTGACACCTGGACATACACCAACATTCCCACACCTGCATCTATACATACACATGCTGACACCTGGACATACACCAACATACAAGCACCTGCATCTATATATACACGCGCTGACAAATGGACATACACCGACGTACCCACACTTGCATCTATACATACATGCACTGACATCTGGACATACAAGCACCTGCATCTATACATACACGTGCTGACACCTGAACCTACACTGACCTTCCCACACCTGCATCTATACATACACATTCTGACACCTGGACATACACAGACGTACCCACACCTGCATCTATACATACACGCGTTGACACCTGGACGTACACTGACGTACACACACCTACATCTATATATGCATGGATGCAAATGTGGGTACGTCTGTATACGTCCAGGTGTTAGCATGTGTATGTATAGATGTTAGGTGTGGGTACATCAGTGTATGTCCAGGTGTCAGCACATGTATGTATAGATTCACATGTGGGTAAGCCGGTGTACGTCCACGTGTCAGCATGTGTAGGTATAGATGCAGGTGTGGGTACGTTGGTGTACGTTTAGGGGTCAGCGTGTTAATGTATAGATGTTGGTGTGTGTATGTCAGTGTACGTACAGATATAGGTGTGTGTGTGTGTGTGTGTGTGTGTATGTATGTATGTATATGTATAGAGGGAGGTGTGATACATACATATAACACATACATGATAGATACATACATATATCACACACACGATAGATAGGATAGATAGAACACATACATACAAGATAGATACATACATACATTATAGATACATATATATACACACACACACACACATACGATAGATAGATAGATAGATAGATAGATAGATAGATAGATAGATAGATACATATATATATATATATATCACAAACATATATGATTCATACATATATCACACACACATACATGATACATACATGAGAAAGACCTGGGATGGTGATGAGGCCAGGGCCCCCTGCTGATGTTGCGTTGAGGAAGGCAGTGTTCCAGGGCGGATGCCAGTCGGGGAGAGCGCCGCGCAGCCCGGGAAAAATACTGCTGAGGAGCTACATCTGGAAGAGCCCCTGGGAGGGAGAGTGCCACATGCCCCATCCTGCGCGGCAGACTCTGCAGGCCTGCACATGGGAAGGGAGGTCTCTGGCCACACGTACTCACCCTTCTGCTGAAGCCCCGCTGCTGTCCCCATCAGCGCTCTCCAGCGGGGAGCGGGGCCAGGATGAACCTCAACCTGTGAGAACTATCTTCATGATCAAGAGATCTCATATGCAAGATAAGTATGTGTTGGGATAGGGCTGGGGAGGGTGGCTGCTCGGGCACACCCCCGTCAAGTTAAGGAGATTTAACTGAGGAAGCACAAGGGAACTCTCGTCTGGGGACAACAACTGCAGGGAGACCACATCTTTTCAGATGAACATGGGAGGGCGGAAGGCTGCCTAATACTGAAGCACCCTCAGACATTAAACCATATGCAACAACTATTGCAAGCATTCCTGGGGGAAGGTCTGCAGCAGACGGATTTGCATACGGTGATGTCATCCAAGCAATGGGCCAAAGTTGGCTGGAACCCTCATCTGTATATGAAAAGAGAAAAGGGGCATGCAGGGCATGGCGGCCTTTTGCGGCGCTTGGATAACCCCAAGTTTGCATTAAACACCCCCACCCTCCTTCGGTGTGGGGCTCATGTTGGCCATGCCCAAGCCCCTGAAGCATTCAAGCTGATTTCTTGCAGCAGCTGGGCACTGTAACAGCTTCAGAGCTGCTCTACAAGACAAGTAAAAGGGTGTGGGCCCTGCAGCACCACCTGTAGTTTGCATACACACATATATAGGACAGCATCTCTTATATGCCCCAGGGTCAATAAAATAGTATCCTTGTCTAGGCTATCCATCCCCTCAGATAAGGTATTTGTCCATGCCGCTACAGCACTACACACCCAGGCCGACGCAATTGCCGGTCTGAGTAAGGTACCTGAATGTGTATAAATGGACTTCAGGGTAATCTCCTGTTTGCGGTCAGCACACTCTTTGAGGGTAGCCGTATCCTGGGACGGGAGGGCTACCTTCTTGGATAAGCGTGTTAATGCTTTGTCCACCCTAGGGGAGGATTCCCATCGTAACCTATCCGTTGATGGGAAAGGATACGCCATAAGAATTCTTTTGGAAATCTGCAGTCTTTTATCTGGAGATTCCCAAGCTTTTTCACATAACTCGTTCAGCTCGTGTGAGGGGGGAAAGGTTACCTCAGGCTTCTTTCCCTTGTACATATGTACCCTCTTGTCAGCGACGGGGTTCCTCTGTGATGTGCAAAACATCTTTTATTGCCATAATCATAAATCGAATGGATTTTGCCAATTTTGGCTGTAACTTTGCATCATCGTAATCGACACTGGAGTCAGAATCCGTGTCGGTATCTGTGTCAACAATCTGGGATAGTGGGCGCTTATGAGACCCTGACAGTCCCTGCAACATAGGATCAGGCATGGGTTGAAACCCTGACTGTCCCAAAGCTTCTGCCTTGTCTAATCTTTTGTGCAATGAGTTTACACTAGCATTTAAAACATTCCACATATCCATCCAATCAGCTGTCGGCGGAGACACCACATTCATTTGCTCCCGCTCCTCTCTAATATAGCCTTCTTCCTCAGACATGTCGACACACGTGTACCGACACACTTCACACACAGGGAATGCTTTTTCTGAAGACAGTTTCCCCACAAGGCCCTTTGGAGAGACAGAGAGAGAGTATGCCAGCACCCCCCCAGCGCTATATAACCCAGGAATAAAACAGTAGCTTAATGTTTGCCCAGTAGTGCTGCTGTATGTAATTTGCGAATTATGTGCCCCCCCCCCTCTTTTCAACCCTCTTGTCTAACGTGGTATAAGCAGGGTAGAGTCCGGGGAGCTTCCTCTCAGCGGTGCTGTGGAGAAAAAATGGCGCTGGTGAGTGCTGAGGGAGAAGCCCCGCCCCCTCGGAGGCGGGCTTCTGTCCCGCTTAAACTGTAAAATTGGTGGGGGCTTATACATATATAAAGTGCCCAGCTGTATATATGTTATATTTTTGCGAAAGAGGTTTATATTGCTGCCCAGGGCGCCCCCCCTGCGCCCTGCACCCTTACAGTGACCGGAGTATGTGAGGTGTATGGGAGCAAAGGCGCACAGCTGCAGTGCTGTGCGTTACCTCAGTGAAGATCATGAAGTCTTCTGCCGCCTCTGAAGTCTTCTTTTCTTCTCATACTCACCCGGCTTCTATCTTCCGGCTCTGCGGGGGGGACGGCGGCGCGGCTCTGGGACGGAAGGCGAGGGTGAGATCCTGCGTACCAATCCCACTGGAGCTAATGGTGTCCAGTAGTCTAAGAAGCAGGACCTTGCAACTCAGAGAGTAGGGCTGCTTCTCTCCCCTCAGTCCCTCGATGAGGGAGTCTGTTGCCAGCAGTGCTCCCTGAAAATTAAAAACCTAACAAAATACTTTCTGTCAGAAAGCTCAGGAGAGCTCCTGAAAAGCACCCAGTCTCCACTGGGTACAGTATTGTTTTCTTTCAAAAATCCACTTCATTTTCTTTACCCTATTATTAAAATGGTAATTGACAAAAACAAACTACATTGTCACCAGAAGAGCAATACAAAATGTACAAGTGATATATTAAAATCATCTTTCCAGCTTGAATTTCAATGATGCATTGGGTCAACAATTTTGTGAGAAACATCTTCACCCTTAAATAAAGATTTTCTTAATTCCTTACTTGTGTGCTAATTAGATATCACCTTGTTTTCACATTAAACAGACTTCCACATGAGAAAGCAGCAAGGATGCAGTGGCGTTAATGTTTCCTGGTGTCAACCTGTATTATTTCAGTAGACATTGAAATGAGGATACATCTTGCTGCCTTTCCAATGAAGCAAGTTTAATTTAGTAATAGGTGAAAAACCATCCCTACAAAGGTGTTAATCAGAGACTTGGCTTTGTGGACACTTTTCAGAGAACAAATATGTTAGCATAAAAATAAAGCCAGAAAATGAAGAGCTGTTTAATCACGCAATTTGATTTTTTTGCCAGCATATTTCTTTTTCTCTGCAACCCACTGCTAAATTGTGCTTCCTAGATGTTTTTATAAAATCACTGAATCAAATCTAACTCTGATTACATCAGAGAAGGCCAGGTACCCTACACCATAACAGGGGGTATGAAATTTGACTTGTCTACTTAAAGATCACCAAAATCTGATAACAAGGTCAATTACGTCCCTGGGTGGGATTGAACCACCAACCTTTTGGTTAATAGCCGTACACACTAACTGATTGCGCCACAGAGACACTTTGCAAAACAACATACTGACAAATGCTAATAAGCATTCATCTAAAACGTTTCCTAGAAAAACTTAAAAAAGTCAATAATCTGGAGAGTTTTTGTAAGATTTTTCTTCCATCAACCAACGAAGAAACACATTGGTACTTTCCCATGATGAGTAAGTGCTTCAGGATCTCTTGCACTTACTTGTGCAGCAGAGTACTGCAATGGAAGCATGCTGGACCCATAAACCAGAAGTAGGCAGATTGAAACTATCCTTTGCTATATGCATTTTTTTTGTTAATTTAAGTAATCAAAACTGGGATTGATATTTTTGCTCTTTTATTTTTACTTAAAGTACAATAACTTTTACCATTTTAATTTGTTTTAATAGTATATTGACAGTATAGTTTTCTTTCAAAAATCCACTTAATTTTCTTTACCCTTTTATTAAAATGGTAATTGACAAAAACAAACTACATTGTCACCAGAAGAGCAATACAAAATGTACAAGTGATATATTAAAATCATCTTTCCAGCTTGAATTTCAATGATGCATTGGGGCAACGATTTTGTGAGAAACATCTTCACCCTTAAATAAAGATTTTCTTAATTCCTTACCTGTGTGCTAATTAGATATCACCTTGTTTTCACATTAAACAGACTTCCACATGAGAAAGCAGCAAGGATGCAGTGGCGTTAATGTTTCCTGGTGTCAACCTGTATTATTTCAGTAGACATTGAAATGAGGGTGCATCTTGCTGCCTTTCCAATGAAGCAAGTTTAATTTAGTAATAGGTGAAAAACCATCCTTACAAAGGTGTTAATCAGAGACTTGGCTTTGTGGACACTTTTCAGAGAACAAATTTGTTAGCATAAAAATAAAGCAAGAAAATAAAGAGCTGTTTAATCACTCAATTGGATTTTTCTGCCAGCATATTTTTTTTCTCTGCAACCCACTGCTAAATTGTGCTTCCTAACTGTTTTTATAAAATTACTGAATCAAATCTAACTCTGATTACATCAGAGAAGGCCAGGTACCCTACACCATAACAGGGGGTTTGAAATTTTGACTTGTCTACTTAAAGATCACCAAAATCTGATAACAAGGTCAATTAGGTCCCTGGGTGGGATTGAACCACCAACCTTTTGGTTAATAGCCGTACATACTAACTGATTGCGCCACAGAGACACTTTGCAAAATTCCATACTGACAAAGGCTAATAAGCATTCATCTAAAACGTTTCCTAGCAAAACTTTAAAAAGTCAATAATCTGGAGAGTTTTTGTAAGATGTTTCTTCCATCAACCAACGAAGAAACACATTGGTACTTTCCCATGATGAGTGAGTGCTTCAGGATCTCTTGCACTTACATGTGCAGCAGAGTACTGCAATGGAAGCATGCTGGGCCCATAACCCAGAGGTAGGCAGATTGAAACTATCCTCTGCTATATGCATTTTTTTTTGTTAATTAAAGTAATCCAAAACTGGGATTGATATTTTGTCTCTTTTATTTTTACTTAAAGTACAATAACTTTTACCATTTTAATTTGTTTTAATAGTATATTGACAGTATTGTTTTCTTTCAAAAATCCACTTCATTTTCTTTACCCTATTATTAAAATGGTAATTGACAAAAACAAACTACATTGTCACCAGAAGAGCAATACAAAATGTACAAGTGATATATTAAATTCATCTTTCCAGCTTGAATTTCAATGATGCATTGGGTCAACAATTTTGTGAGAAACATCTTCACCCTTAAATAAAGATTTTCTTAATTCCTTACCTGTGTGCTAATTAGATATCACCTTGTTTTCACATTAAACAGACTTCCACATGAGAAAGCAGCAAGGATGCAGTGGCGTTAATGTTTCCTGGTGTCAACTTGTATTATTTCAGTAGACATTGAAATGAGGATGCATCTTGCTGCCTTTCCAATGAAGCAAGTTTAATTTAGTAATAGGTGAAAAACCATCCTTACAAAGGTGTTAATCAGAGACGTGGCTTTGTGGACACTTTTCAGAGAACAAATTTGTTAGCATAAAAATAAAGCCAGAAAATGAAGAGCTGTTTAATCACTCAATTGGATTTTTCTGCCAGCATATTTTTTTTCTCTGCAACCCACTGCTAAATTGTGCTTCCTAGCTGTTTTTTATAAAATCACTGAATCAAATCTAACTCTGATTACATCAGAGAAGGCCAGGTACCCTACACAATAAGAGGGGGTTTGAAATTTTGACTTGTCTACTTAAATATCACCAAAATCTGATCACAAGGTCAATTACGTCCCTGGGTGGGATTGAACCACCAACCTTTTGGTTAATAGTCGAGCACACTAACCGATTGCGCCACAGAGACACTTTGCAAAATGTACATACTGACAAAGGCTAATAAGCATACATCTAGAACGTTTCCTAGAAAAACATTAAAAAATCAATAATCTGGAGAGTTTTTGTAAGATGTTTCTTCCATCAACCAACGAATAAACACATTGGTACTTTCCCATGATGAGTGAGTGCTTCAGGATCTCTTGCACTTACATGTGCAGCAGAGTACTGCAATGGAAGCATGCTGGACCCATAACCCAGAGGTAGGCAGATTGAAACTATCCTTTGCTATATGCATTTTTTTTTTGTTAATTTAAGTAATCAAAACTGGGATTGATATTTTTGCTCTTTTATTTTTACTTAAAGTACAATAACTTTTACCATTTTAATTTGTTTTAATAGTATATTGACAGTATAGTTTTCTTTCAAAAATCCACTTAATTTTCTTTACCCTATTATTAAAATGGTAATTGACAAAAAAAACTACATTGTCACCAGAAGAGCAATACAAAATGTACAAGTGATATATTAAAATCATCTTTCCAGCTTGAATTTCAATGATGCATTGGGGCAACAATTTTGTGAGAAACATCTTCACCCTTAAATAAAGATTTTCGTAATTCCTTACCTGTGTGCTAATTAGATATCACCTTGTTTTCACATTAAACAGACTTCCACATGAGAAAGCAGCAAGGATGCAGTGGCGTTAATGTTTCCTGGTTTCAACCTGTATTATTTCAGTAGACATTGAAATGAGGATGCATCTTGCTGCTTTTCCAATGAAGCAAGTTTAATTTAGTAATAGGTGTAAAACCATCCCTACAAAGGTGTTAATCAGAGACTTGGCTTTGTGGACACTTTTCAGAGAACAAATTTGTTAGCATAAAAATAAAGCCAGAAAATGAAGAGCTGTTTAATCACGCAATTTGATTTTTTTGCCAGCATATTTCTTTTTCTCTGCAACCCACTGCTAAATTGTGCTTCCTAGATGTTTTTATAAAATCATTGAATCAAATCTAACTCTGATTACATCAGAGAAGGCCAGGTACCCTACACCATAACAGGGGGTTTGAAATTTTGACTTGTCTACTTAAAGATCACCAAAATCTGATCACAAGGTCAATTACGTCCCTGGGTGGGATTGAACCACCAACCTTTTGGTTAATTGCCGTACACACTAACTAATTGCGCCACAGAGACACATTGCAAAAGTATATACTGACAAGGGCTAACAAGCATTCATCTAAAACGTTTCCTAGAAAAACTTTAAAAAGTCAATAATCTGGAGAGTTTTTGTAAGATGTTTCTTCCATCAACCAACGAAGAAACACATTGGTACTTTCCCATGATGAGTGAGTGCTTCAGGATCTCTTGCACTTACATGTGCAGCAGAGTACAGCAATGGAAGCATGCTGGGCCCATAACCCAGAGGTAGGCAGATTGAAACTATCCTTTGCTATATGCTTTTTTTTTTGTTAATTAAAGTAATCCAAAACTGGGATTGATATTTTGGCTCTTTTATTTTTACTTAAAGTACAATAACTTTTACCATTTTAATTTGTTTTAATAGTATATTGACAGTATTGTTTTCTTTCAAAAATCCACTAGAGATGAGCGGGTTCGGTTTCTCTGAAACCGAACCCGCACGAACTTCATGTTTTTTTCACGGGTCCGAGCAGACTCGGATCCTCCCGCCTTGCTCGGTTAACCCGAGCGCGCCCGAACGTCATCATGACGCTGTCGGATTCTCGCGAGACTCGGATTCTATATAAGGAGCCGCGCGTCGCCGCCATTTTCACACGTGCATTGAGATTGATAGGGAGAGGACGTGGCTGGCGTCCTCTCCATTAGAAATTAGATTAGAAGAGAGAGAGAGATTGTGCAGAGTCAGACAGAGTTTACCACAGTGACCAGTGCAGTTGTTGTTAGTTAACTTTTATTTATTTTAATATAATATATCCGTTCTCTGCTATATCCGTTCTCTGCCTGAAAAAAAACGATACACAGCAGCAGCCAGTCACACAGTGTGACTCAGTCTGTGTGCACTCAGCTCAGCCCAGTGTGCTGCACATCAATGTATAAAAGGCAAAGCTTATAATAATTGTGGGGGAGACTGGGGAGCACTGCAGGTTGTTATAGCAGGAGCCCCCAGGAGTACATAATATTATATTAATTTAAAATTAAACAGTGCACACTTTTGCTGCAGGAGTGCCACTGCCAGTGTGACTAGTGGTGACCAGTGCCTGACCACCAGTATAGTAGTATATTGTTGTATGTATTGTATACTATCTCTTTATCAACCAGTCTATATTAGCAGCAGACACAGTACAGTGCGGTAGTTCACGGCTGTGGCTACCTCTGTGTCGGCAGTCGGAACTCGGCAGGCAGTCCGTCCATCCATAATTGTATTACAATATATACCACCTAACCGTGGTATTTTTTTTTCTTTCTTTATACCGTCGTCATAGTGTCATACTAGTTGTTACGAGTATACTACTATCTCTTTATCAACCAGTGTACAGTGCGGTAGTTCACGGCTGTGGCTACCTCTGTGTCGGCAGTCGGCAGGCAGTCCGTCCATCCATAATTGTATTATTATTATAATATATACCACCTAACCGTGGTTTTTTTTTCATTCTTTATACCGTCATAGTGTCATACTAGTTGTTACGAGTATACTACTATCTCTTTATCAACCAGTGTACAGTGCGGTAGTTCACGGCTGTGGCTACCTCTGTGTCGGCAGTCGGCAGGCAGTCCGTCCATCCATAATTGTATTATTATTATAATATATACCACCTAACCGTGGTTTTTTTTTCATTCTTTATACCGTCGTCATAGTGTCATACTAGTTGTTACGAGTATACTACTATCTCTTTATCAACCAGTGTACAGTGCGGTAGTTCACGGCTGTGGCTACGTCTGTGTCGGCAGTCGGCAGGCAGTCCGTCCATCCATAATTGTATTATTATTATAATATATACCACCTAACCGTGGTTTTTTTTTCATTCTTTATACCGTCGTCATAGTGTCATACTAGTTGTTACGAGTATACTACTATCTCTTTATCAACCAGTGTACAGTGCGGTAGTTCACGGCTGTGGCTACCTCTGTGTCGGCAGTCGGCAGGCAGTCCGTCCATCCATAATTGTATTATTATTATAATATATACCACCTAACCGTGGTTTTTTTTTCATTCTTTATACCGTCGTCATAGTGTCATACTAGTTGTTACGAGTATACTACTATCTCTTTATCAACCAGTGTACAGTGCGGTAGTTCACGGCTGTGGCTACCTCTGTGTCGGCAGTCGGCAGGCAGTCCGTCCATCCATAATTGTATTATTATTATAATATATACCACCTAACTGTGGTATTTTTTTTTCTTTCTTTATACCGTCGTCATAGTGTCATACTAGTTGTTACGAGTATACTACTATCTCTTTATCAACCAGTGTACAGTGCGGTAGTTCACGGCTGTGGCTACCTCTGTGTCGGCAGTCGGCAGGCAGTCCGTCCATCCATAATTGTATTATTATTATAATATATACCACCTAACCGTGGTTTTTTTTTCATTCTTTATACCGTCGTCATAGTGTCATACTAGTTGTTACGAGTATACTACTATCTCTTTATCAACCAGTGTACAGTGCGGTAGTTCACGGCTGTGGCTACCTCTGTGTCGGCAGTCGGCAGGCAGTCCGTCCATCCATAATTGTATTATTATTATAATATATACCACCTAACTGTGGTATTTTTTTTTCTTTCTTTATACCGTCGTCATAGTGTCATACTAGTTGTTACGAGTATACTACTATCTCTTTATCAACCAGTGTACAGTGCGGTAGTTCACGGCTGTGGCTACCTCTGTGTCGGCAGTCGGCAGGCAGTCCGTCCATCCATAATTGTATTATTATTATAATATATACCACCTAACCGTGGTTTTTTTTCCATTCTTTATACCGTCGTCATAGTGTCATACTAGTTGTTACGAGTATACTACTATCTCTTTATCAACCAGTGTACAGTGCGGTAGTTCACGGCTGTGGCTACCTCTGTGTCGGCAGTCGGCAGGCAGTCCGTCCATCCATAATTGTATTATTATTATAATATATACCACCTAACTGTGGTATTTTTTTTTCTTTCTTTATACCGTCGTCATAGTGTCATACTAGTTGTTACGAGTATACTACTATCTCTTTATCAACCAGTGTACAGTGCGGTAGTTCACGGCTGTGGCTACCTCTGTGTCGGCAGTCGGCAGGCAGTCCGTCCATCCATAATTGTATTATTATTATAATATATACCACCTAACCGTGGTTTTTTTTTCATTCTTTATACCGTCGTCATAGTGTCATACTAGTTGTTACGAGTATACTACTATCTCTTTATCAACCAGTGTACAGTGCGGTAGTTCACGGCTGTGGCTACCTCTGTGTCGGCAGTCGGCAGGCAGTCCGTCCATCCATAATTGTATTATTATTATAATATATACCACCTAACCGTGGTTTTTTTTCCATTCTTTATACCGTCGTCATAGTGTCATACTAGTTGTTACGAGTATACTACTATCTCTTTATCAACCAGTGTACAGTGCGGTAGTTCACGGCTGTGGCTACCTCTGTGTCGGCAGTCGGCAGGCAGTCCGTCCATCCATAATTGTATTATTATTATAATATATACCACCTAACTGTGGTATTTTTTTTTCTTTCTTTATACCGTCGTCATAGTGTCATACTAGTTGTTACGAGTATACTACTATCTCTTTATCAACCAGTGTACAGTGCGGTAGTTCACGGCTGTGGCTACCTCTGTGTCGGCAGTCGGCAGGCAGTCCGTCCATCCATAATTGTATTATTATTATAATATATACCACCTAACCGTGGTTTTTTTTTCATTCTTTATACCGTCGTCATAGTGTCATACTAGTTGTTACGAGTATACTACTATCTCTTTATCAACCAGTGTACAGTGCGGTAGTTCACGGCTGTGGCTACCTCTGTGTCGGCAGTCGGCAGGCAGTCCGTCCATCCATAATTGTATTATTATTATAATATATACCACCTAACCGTGGTTTTTTTTTCATTCTTTATACCGTCGTCATAGTGTCATACTAGTTGTTACGAGTATACTACTATCTCTTTATCAACCAGTGTACAGTGCGGTAGTTCACGGCTGTGGCTACCTCTGTGTCGGCAGTCGGCAGGCAGTCCGTCCATCCATAATTGTATTATTATTATAATATATACCACCTAACTGTGGTATTTTTTTTTCTTTCTTTATACCGTCGTCATAGTGTCATACTAGTTGTTACGAGTATACTACTATCTCTTTATCAACCAGTGTACAGTGCGGTAGTTCACGGCTGTGGCTACCTCTGTGTCGGCAGTCGGCAGGCAGTCCGTCCATCCATAATTGTATTATTATTATAATATATACCACCTAACCGTGGTTTTTTTTTCATTCTTTATACCGTCGTCATAGTGTCATACTAGTTGTTACGAGTATACTACTATCTCTTTATCAACCAGTGTACAGTGCGGTAGTTCACGGCTGTGGCTACCTCTGTGTCGGCAGTCGGCAGGCAGTCCGTCCATCCATAATTGTATTATTATTATAATATATACCACCTAACCGTGGTTTTTTTATACCACCTAACCGTGGCAGTCCGTCCATAATTGTATACTAGTATCCAATCCATCCATCTCCATTGTTTACCTGAGGTGCCTTTTAGTTCTGCCTATAAAATATGGAGAACAAAAAAGTTGAGGTTCCAAAATTAGGGAAAGATCAAGATCCACTTCCACCTCGTGCTGAAGCTGCTGCCACTAGTCATGGCCGAGACGATGAAATGCCAGCAACGTCGTCTGCCAAGGCCGATGCCCAATGTCATAGTACAGAGCATGTCAAATCCAAAACACCAAATATCAGAAAAAAAAAGGACTCCAAAACCTAAACTAAAATTGTCGGAGGAGAAGCGTAAACTTGCCAATATGCCATTTACCACACGGAGTGGCAAGGAACGGCTGAGGCCCTGGCCTATGTTCATGGCTAGTGGTTCAGCTTCACATGAGGATGGAAGCACTCAGCCTCTCGCTAGAAAAATGAAACGACTCAAGCTGGCAAAAGCACAGCAAAGAACTGTGCGTTCTTCGAAATCCCAAATCCACAAGGAGAGTCCAATTGTGTCGGTTGCGATGCCTGACCTTCCCAACACTGGATGTGAAGAGCATGCGCCTTCCACCATTTGCACGCCCCCTGCAAGTGCTGGAAGGAGCACCCGCAGTCCAGTTCCTGATAGTGAGATTGAAGATGTCAGTGTTGAAGTCCACCAGGATGAGGAGGATATGGGTGTTGCTGGCGCTGGGGAGGAAATTGACAAGGAGGATTCTGATGGTGAGGTGGTTTGTTTAAATCAGGCACCCGGGGAGACACCTGTTGTCCGTGGGACGAATATGGCCGTTGACATGCCAGGTGAAAATACCAAAAAAATCAGCTCTTCGGTGTGGAGGTATTTCACCAGAAATGCGGACAACAGGTGTCAAGCCGTGTGTTCCCTTTGTCAAGCTGTAATAAGTAGGGGTAAGGACGTTAACCACCTCGGAACATCCTCCCTTATACGTCACCTGCAGCGCATTCATAATAAGTCAGTGACAAGTTCAAAAACTTTGGGTGACAGCGGAAGCACTCCACTGACCAGTAAATCCCTTCCTCTTGTAACCAAGCTCACGCAAACCACCCCACCAACTCCCTCAGTGTCAATTTCCTCCTTCCCCAGGAATGCCAATAGTCCTGCAGGCCATGTCACTGGCAATTCTGACGATTCCTCTCCTGCCTGGGATTCCTCCGATGCATCCTTGCGTGTAACGCCTACTGCTGCTGGCGCTGCTGTTGTTGCTGCTGGGAGTCGATGGTCATCCCAGAGAGGAAGTCGTAAGACCACTTTTACTACTTCCACCAAGCAATTGACTGTCCAACAGTCATTTGCGAGGAAGATTAAATATCACATCAGTCATCCTACTGCAAAGCGGATAACTGAGGCCTTGACATCCTGGGTGGTGAGAAACGTGGTTCCGGTATCCATCATTACTGCAGAGCCAACTAGAGACTTGTTGGAGGTACTGTGTCCCCGGTACCAAATACCATCTAGGTTCCATTTCTCTAGGGTTGCGATACCGAAAATGTACACAGACCTCAGAAAAAGAGTCACCAGTGTCCTAAAAAATGCAGCTGTACCCAATGTCCACTTAACCACGGACATGTGGACAAGTGGAGCAGGGCAGGGTCAGGACTATATGACTGTGACAGCCCACTGGGTAGATGTATGGACTCCCGCCGCAAGAACAGCAGCGGCGGCACCAGTAGCAGCATCTCGCAAACGCCAACTCGTTCCTAGGCAGGCTACGCTTTGTATCACCGGTTTCCAGAATACGCACACAGCTGAAAACCTCTTACGGCAACTGAGGAAGATCATCGCGGAATGGCTTACCCCAATTGGACTCTCCTGTGGATTTGTGGCATCGGACAACGCCAGCAATATTGTGCGTGCATTACATCTGGGCAAATTCCAGCACGTCCCATGTTTTGCACATACCTTGAATTTGGTGGTGCAGAATTTTTTAAAAAACGACAGGGGCGTGCAAGAGATGCTGTCGGTGGCCAGAAAAATTGCGGGACACTTTCGGCGTACAGGCAGCACGTACAGAAGACTGGAGCACCACCAAAAACGCCTGAACCTGCCCTGCCATCATCTGAAGCAGGAGGTGGTAACGAGGTGGAATTCAACCCTCTATATGCTTCAGAGGTTGGAGGAGCAGCAAAAGGCCATTCAAGCCTATACAACTGACCACGATATAGGAGGTGGAATGCACCTGTCTCAAGCGCAGTGGAGAATGATTTCAACGTTGTGCAAGGTTCTGCAACCTTTTGAACTTGCCACACGTGAAGTCAGTTCAGACACTGCCAGCCTGAGTCAGGTCATTCCCCTCATCAGGCTTTTGCAGAAGAAGCTGGAGACATTGAAGGAGGAGCTAAGACAGAGCGATTCCGCTAGGCATGTGGGACTTGTGGATGGAGCCCTTAATTCGCTTAACAAGGATTCACGGGTGGTCAATCTGTTGAAATCAGAGCACTACATTTTGGCCACCGTGCTCGATCCTAGATTTAAAACCTACCTTGGATCTCTCTTTCCGGCGCACACAAGTCTGCTGGGTTTCAAAGACCTGCTGGTGAGAAAATTGTCAAGTCAAGCGGAACGCGACCTGTCAACATCTCCTCCTTCACATTCTCCCGCAACTGGGGGTGCGAGGAAAAGGCTCAGAATTCCGAGCCCACCCGCTGGCGGTGATGCAGGGCAGTCTGGAGCGACTGCTGATGCTGACATCTGGTCCGGACTGAAGGACCTGACAACCATTACGGACATGTCGTCTACTGTCACTGCATATGATTCTATCACCATTGATAGAATGGTGGAGGATTATATGAGTGACCGCATCCAAGTAGGCACGTCACACAGTCCGTACTTATACTGGCAGGAAAAAGAGGCAATTTGGAGGCCCTTGCACAAACTGGCTTTATTCTACCTAAGTTGCCCTCCCACAAGTGTGTACTCCGAAAGAGTGTTTAGTGCCGCCGCTCACCTTGTCAGCAATCGGCGTACGAGGTTACATCCAGAAAATGTGGAGAAGATGATGTTCATTAAAATGAATTATAATCAATTCCTCCGCGGAGACATTGACCAGCAGCAATTGCCTCCACAAAGTACACAGGGAGCTGACATGGTGGATTCCAGTGGGGACGAATTGATAATCTGTGAGGAGGGGGATGTACACGGTGATATATCGGAGGATGATGATGAGGTGGACATCTTGCCTCTGTAGAGCCAGTTTGTGCAAGGAGAGATTAATTGCTTCTTTTTTGGTAGGGGTCCAAACCAACCCGTCATTTCAGTCACAGTCGTGTGGCAGACCCTGTCACTGAAATGATGGGTTGGTTAAAGTGTGCATGTCCTGTTTTGTTTATACAACATAAGGGTGGGTGGGAAGGGCCCAAGGACAATTCCATCTTGCACCTCTTTTTTCTTTTATTTTTCTTTGCGTCATGTGCTGTTTGGGGAGGGTTTTTTGGAAGGGACATCCTGCGTGACACTGCAGTGCCACTCCTAGATGGGCCCGGTGTTTGTGTCGGCCACTAGGGTCGCTTATCTTTCTCACACAGCTACCTCATTGCGCCTCTTTTTTTCTTTGCGTCATGTGCTGTTTGGGGAGGGTTTTTTGGAAGGGACATCCTGCGTGACACTGCAGTGCCACTCCTAGATGGGCCCGGTGTTTGTGTCGGCCACTAGGGTCGCTTATCTTTCTCACACAGTCAGCTACCTCATTGCGCCTCTTTTTTTCTTTGCGTCATGTGCTGTTTGGGGAGGGTTTTTTGGAAGGGACATCCTGCGTGACACTGCAGTGCCACTCCTAGATGGGCCCGGTGTTTGTGTCGGCCACTAGGGTCGCTAATCTTACTCACACAGCTACCTCATTGCGCCTCTTTTTTTCTTTGCGTCATGTGCTGTTTGGGGAGGGTTTTTTGGAAGGGACATCCTACGTGACACTGCAGTGCCACTCCTAGATGGGCCCGGTGTTTGTGTCGGCCACTAGGGTCGCTTATCTTTCTCACACAGTCAGCTACCTCATTGCGCCTCTTTTTTTCTTTGCGTCATGTGCTGTTTGGGGAGGGTTTTTTGGAAGGGACATCCTGCGTGACACTGCAGTGCCACTCCTAGATGGGCCCGGTGTTTGTGTCGGCCACTAGGGTCGCTTATCTTTCTCACACAGTCAGCTACCTCATTGCGCCTCTTTTTTTCTTTGCGTCATGTGCTGTTTGGGGAGGGTTTTTTGGAAGGGACATCCTGCGTGACACTGCAGTGCCACTCCTAGATGGGCCCGGTGTTTGTGTCGGCCACTAGGGTCGCTAATCTTACTCACACAGCTACCTCATTGCGCCTCTTTTTTTCTTTGCGTCATGTGCTGTTTGGGGAGGGTTTTTTGGAAGGGACATCCTGCGTGACACTGCAGTGCCACTCCTAGATGGGCCCGGTGTTTGTGTCGGCCACTAGGGTCGCTTATCTTACTCACACAGCGACCTCGGTGCAAATTTTAGGACTAAAAATAATATTGTGAGGTGTGATGTGTTCAGAATAGGCTGAAAATGAGTGTAAATTATGTTTTTTGAGGTTAATAATACTTTGGGATCAAAATTACCCCCAAATTCTATGATTTAAGCTGTTTTTTAGGGTTTTTTGAAAAAAACACCCGAATCCAAAACACACCCGAATCCGACAAAAAAAATTCGGTGAGGTTTTGCCAAAACGCGGTCGAACCCAAAACACGGCCGCGGAACCGAACCCAAAACCAAAACACAAAACCCGAAAAATTTCCGGCGCTCATCTCTAAAATCCACTTAATTTTCTTTACCCTATTATTAAAATGGTAATTGACAAAAACAAACTACATTGTCACCAGAAGAGCAATACAAAATGTACAAGTGATATATTAAAATCATCTTTCCAGCTTGAATTTCAATGATGCATTGGGGCAACGATTTTGTGAGAAACATCTTCACCCTTAAATAAAGATTTTCTTAATTCCTTACCTGTGTGATAATTAGATATCACCTTGTTTTCGCATTAAACAGACTTCCACATGAGAAAGCAGCAAGGATGCAGTGGCGTTAATGTTTCCTGGTGTCAACTTGTATTATTTCAGTAGACATTGAAATGAGGATGCATCTTGCTGCCTTTCCAATGAAGCAAGTTTAATTTAGTAATAGGTGAAAAACCATCCTTACAAAGGTGTTAATCAGAGACTTGGCTTTGTGGACACTTTTCAGAGAACAAATTTGTTAGCATAAAAATAAAGCCAGAAAATGAAGAGCTGTTTAATCACTCAATTGGATTTTTCTGCCAGCATATTTTTTTTCTCTGCAAACCACTGCTAAATTGTGCTTCCTAGCTGTTTTTATAAAATCAATGAATCAAATCTAACTCTGATTACATCAGAGAAGGCCAGGTACCCTACACCATAAGAGGGGGTTTGAAATTTTGACTTGTCTACTTAAAGATCACCAAAATCTGATAACAAGATCAATTACATCCCTGGGTGGGATTGAACCACCAACCTTTTAGTTAATAGCCATACACACTAACTGATTGCGCCACAAAGACACTTTGCGAAAGGGCATACTGACAAAGGCTAATAAGCATTCATCTAAAACGTTTCCTAGAAAAACTTTAAAAAGTCAATAATCTGGAGAGTTTTTGTAAGATGTTTCTTCAATCAACCAACGAAGAAACACATTGGTACTTTCCCATGATGAGTGAGTGCTTCAGGATCTCTGGCACTTACATGTGCAGCAGAGTACAGCAATGGAAGCATGCTGGGCCCATAACCCAGAGGTAGGCAGATTGAAACTATCCTTTGCTATATGCTTTTTTTTTGTTAATTAAAGTAATCCAAAACTGGGATTGATATTTTGGCTCTTTTATTTTTACTTAAAGTACAATAACTTTTACCATTTTAATTTGTTTTAATAGTATATTGACAGTATTGTTTTCTTTCAAAAATCCACTTAATTTTCTTTACCCTATTATTAAAATGGTAATTGACAAAAACAAACTACATTGTCACCAGAAGAGCAATACAAAATGTACAAGTGATATATTAAAATCATCTTTCCAGCTTGAATTTCAATGATGCATTGGGGCAACGATTTTGTGAGAAACATCTTCACCCTTAAATAAAGATTTTCTTAATTCCTTACCTGTGTGCTAATTAGATATCACCTTGTTTTCGCATTAAACAGACTTCCACATGAGAAAGCAGCAAGGATGCAGTGGCGTTAATGTTTCCTGGTGTCAACTTGTATTATTTCAGTAGACATTGAAATGAGGATGCATCTTGCTGCCTTTCCAATGAAGCAAGTTTAATTTAGTAATAGGTGAAAAACCATCCCTACAAAGGTGTTAATCAGAGACTTGGCTTTGTGGACACTTTTCAGAGAACAAATTTGTTAGCATAAAAATAAAAACAGAAAATGAAGAGCTGTTTAATCACTCAATTGGATTTTTTTTGCCAGCATATTTTTTTTCTCTGCAACCCACTGCTAAATTGTGCTTCCTAGCTGTTTTTTATAAAATCACTGAATCAAATCTAACTCTGATTACATCAGAGAAGGCCAGGTACCCTACACAATAAGAGGGGGTTTGAAATTTTGACTTGTCTACTTAAATATCACCAAAATCTGATCACAAGGTCAATTACGTCCCTGGGTGGGATTGAACCACCAACCTTTTGGTTAATAGTCGAACACACTAACCGATCGCGCCACAGAGACACTTTGCAAAAAGTACATACTGACAAAGGCTAATAAGCATACATCTAGAACGTTTCCTAGAAAAACATTAAAAAATAAATAATCTGGAGAGTTTTTGTAAGATGTTTCTTCCATCAACCAACGAATAAACACATTGGTACTTTCCCATGATGAGTGAGTGCTTCAGGATCTCTTGCACTTACATGTGCAGCAGAGTACTGCAATGGAAGCATGCTGGACCCATAACCCAGAGGTAGGCAGATTGAAACTATCCTTTGCTATATGCATTTTTTTTGTTAATTTAAGTAATCAAAACTGGGATTGATATTTTTGCTCTTTTATTTTTACTTAAAGTACAATAACTTTTACCATTTTAATTTGTTTTAATAGTATATTGACAGTATAGTTTTCTTTCAAAAATCCACTTAATTTTCTTTACCATATTATTAAAATGGTAATTGACAAAAAAAACTACATTGTCACCAGAAGAGCAATACAAAATGTACAAGTGATATATTAAAATCATCTTTCCAGCTTGAATTTCAATGATGCATTGGGGCAACAATTTTGTGAGAAACATCTTCACCCTTAAATAAAGATTTTCGTAATTCCTTACCTGTGTGCTAATTAGATATCACCTTGTTTTCACATTAAACAGACTTCCACATGAGAAAGCAGCAAGGATGCAGTGGCGTTAATGTTTCCTGGTTTCAACCTGTATTATTTCAGTAGACATTGAAATGAGGATGCATCTTGCTGCCTTTCCAATGAAGCAAGTTTAATTTAGTAATAGGTGAAAAACCATCCCTACAAAGGTGTTAATCAGAGACTTGGCTTTGTGGACACTTTTCAGAGAACAAATTTGTTAGCATAAAAATAAAGCCAGAAAATGAAGAGCTGTTTAATCACGCAATTTGATTTTTTTGCCAGCATATTTTTTTTTCTCTGCAACCCACTGCTAAATTGTGCTTCCTAGATGTTTTTATAAAATCATTGAATCAAATCTAACTCTGATTACATCAGAGAAGGCCAGGTACCCTACACAATAACAGGGGGTATGAAATTTGACATGTCTACTTAAAGATCACCAAAATCTGATAACAAGGTCAATTACGTCCCTGGGTGGGATTGAACCACCAACCTTTTGGTTAATAGCCGTACACACTAACTGATTGCGCCACAGAGACACTTTGCAAAAGTCCATACTGACAAATGCTAATAAGCATTCATCTAAAACGTTTCCTAGAAAAACTTAAAAAAAGTCAATAATCTGGAGAGTTTTTGTAAGATGTTTCTTCTATCAACCAACGAAGAAACACATTGGTACTTTCCCATGATGAGTGAGTGCTTCAGGATCTCTTGCACTTACATGTGCAGCAGAGTACAGCAATGGGAGCATGCTGGGCCCATAACCCAGAGGTAGGCAGATTGAAACTATCCTCTGCTATATGCATTTTTTTTTGTTAATTAAAGTAATCCAAAACTGGGATTGATATTTTGGCTCTTTTATTTTTACTTAAAGTACAATAACTTTTACCATTTTAATTTGTTTTAATAGTATATTGACAGTATTGTTTTCTTTCAAAAATCCACTTCATTTTCTTTACCCTATTATTAAAATGGTAATTGACAAAAATAAACTACATTGTCACCAGAAGAGCAATACAAAATGTACAAGTGATATATTAAAATCATCTTTCCAGCTTGAATTTCAATGATGCATTGGGGCAACGATTTTGTGAGAAACATCTTCACCCTTAAATAAAGATTTTCTTAATTCCTTACCTGTGTGCTAATTAGATATCACCTTGTTTTCACATTAAACAGACTTCCACATGAGAAAGCAGCAAGGATGCAGTGGCGTTAATGTTTCCTGGTGTCAACCTGTATTATTTCAGTAGACATTGAAATGAGTATGCATCTTGCTGCCTTTCCAATGAAGCAAGTTTAATTTAGTAATAGGTGAAAAACCATCCCTACAAAGGTGTTAATCAGAGACTTTGCTTTGTGGACACTTTTCAGAGAACAAATTTGTTAGCATAAAAATAAAGCCAGAAAATGAAGAGCTGTTTAATCACTCAATTGGATTTTTCTGCCAGCATATTTCTTTTTCTCTGCAACCCACTGCTAAATTGTGCTTCCTAGCTGTTTTTATAAAATCACTGAATCAAATCTAACTCTGATTACATCAGAGAAGGCCAGGTACCCTACACAATAAGAGGGGGTTTGAAATTTTGACTTGTCTACTTAAATATCACCAAAATCTGATCACAAGGTCAATTACATCCCTGGGTGGGATTGAACCACCAACCTTTTGGTTAATAGTCGAACACACTAACCGATCGCGCCACAGAGACACTTTGCAAAAAGTACATACTGACAAAGGCTAATAAGCATACATCTAGAACGTTTCCTAGAAAAACATTAAAAAATAAATAATCTGGAGAGTTTTTGTAAGATGTTTCTTCCATCAACCAACGAATAAACACATTGGTACTTTCCCATGATGAGTGAGTGCTTCAGGATCTCTTGCACTTACATGTGCAGCAGAGTACTGCAATGGAAGCATGCTGGACCCATAACCCAGAGGTAGGCAGATTGAAACTATCCTTTGCTATATGCATTTTTTTTTGTTAATTTAAGTAATCAAAACTGGGATTGATATTTTTGCTCTTTTATTTTTACTTAAAGTACAATAACTTTTACCATTTTAATTTGTTTTAATAGTATATTGACAGTATAGTTTTCTTTCAAAAATCCACTTAATTTTCTTTACCCTATTATTAAAATGGTAATTGACAAAAAAAACTACATTGTCACCAGAAGAGCAATACAAAATGTACAAGTGATATATTAAAATCATCTTTCCAGCTTGAATTTCAATGATGCATTGGGGCAACAATTTTGTGAGAAACATCTTCACCCTTAAATAAAGATTTTCGTAATTCCTTACCTGTGTGCTAATTAGATATCACCTTGTTTTCACATTAAACAGACTTCCACATGAGAAAGCAGCAAGGATGCAGTGGCGTTAATGTTTCCTGGTTTCAACCTGTATTATTTCAGTAGACATTGAAATGAGGATGCATCTTGCTGCCTTTCCAATGAAGCAAGTTTAATTTAGTAATAGGTGAAAAACCATCCCTACAAAGGTGTTAATCAGAGACTTGGCTTTGTGGACACTTTTCAGAGAACAAATTTGTTAGCATAAAAATAAAGCCAGAAAATGAAGAGCTGTTTAATCACGCAATTTGATTTTTTTGCCAGCATATTTCTTTTTCTCTGCAACCCACTGCTAAATTGTGCTTCCTAGATGTTTTTATAAAATCATTGAATCAAATCTAACTCTGATTACATCAGAGAAGGCCAGGTACCCTACACAATAACAGGGGGTATGAAATTTGACTTGTCTACTTAAAGATCACCAAAATCTGATAACAAGGTCAATTACGTCCCTGGGTGGGATTGAACCACCAACCTTTTGGTTAATAGCCGTACACACTAACTGATTGCGCCACAGAGACACTTTGCAAAAGTACATACTGACAAATGCTAATAAGCATTCATCTAAAACGTTTCCTAGAAAAACTTAAAAAAGTCAATAATCTGGAGAGTTTTTGTAAGATGTTTCTTCTATCAACCAACGAAGAAACACATTGGTACTTTCCCATGATGAGTGAGTGCTTCAGGATCTCTTGCACTTACATGTGCAGCAGAGTACAGCAATGGAAGCATGCTGGGCCCATAACCCAGAGGTAGGCAGATTGAAACTATCCTCTGCTATATGCATTTTTTTTTGTTAATTAAAGTAATCCAAAACTGGGATTGATATTTTGGCTCTTTTATTTTTACTTAAAGTACAATAACTTTTACCATTTTAATTTGTTTTAATAGTATATTGACAGTATTGTTTTCTTTCAAAAATCCACTTCATTTTCTTTACCCTATTATTAAAATGGTAATTGACAAAAACAAACTACATTGTCACCAGAAGAGCAATACAAAATGTACAAGTGATATATTAAAATCATCTTTCCAGCTTGAATTTCAATGATGCATTGGGGCAACGATTTTGTGAGAAACATCTTCACCCTTAAATAAAGATTTTCTTAATTCCTTACCTGTGTGCTAATTAGATATCACCTTGTTTTCACATTAAACAGACTTCCACATGAGAAAGCAGCAAGGATGCAGTGGCGTTAATGTTTCCTGGTGTAAACCTGTATTATTTCAGTAGACATTGAAATGAGGATGCATCTTGCTGCCTTTCCAATGAAGCAAGTTTAATTTAGTAATAGGTGAAAAACCATCCCTACAAAGGTGTTAATCAGAGACTTGGCTTTGTGGACACTTTTCAGAGAACAAATTTGTTAGCATAAAAATAAAGCCAGAAAATGAAGAGCTGTTTAATCACGCAATTTGATTTTTTTGCCAGCATATTTCTTTTTCTCTGCAACCCACTGCTAAATTGTGCTTCCTAGATGTTTTTATAAAATCATTGAATCAAATCTAACTCTGATTACATCAGATAAGGCAAGGTACCCTACACAATAACAGGGGGTATGAAATTTGACTTGTCTACTTAAAGATCACCAAAATCTGATAACAAGGTCAATTACGTCCCTGGGTGGGATTGAACTACCAACCTTTTGGTTAATAGCCGTACACACTAACTGATTGCGCCACAGAGACACTTTGCAAAAGTACATACTGACAAATGCTAATAAGCATTCATCTAAAACGTTTCCTAGAAAAACTTAAAAAAAGTCAATAATCTGGAGAGTTTTTGTAAGATGTTTCTTCTATCAACCAACGAAGAAACACATTGGTACTTTCCCATGATGAGTGAGTGCTTCAGGATCTCTTGCACTTACATGTGCAGCAGAGTACAGCAATGGA
Organism: Pseudophryne corroboree; assembly: GCF_028390025.1. Taxonomy (NCBI): domain Eukaryota; kingdom Metazoa; phylum Chordata; class Amphibia; order Anura; family Myobatrachidae; genus Pseudophryne; species Pseudophryne corroboree. The sequence goes on along the minus strand of NW_026970410.1, from coordinate 185,414 downwards.
AGCATGCTGGGCCCATAACCCAGAGGTAGGCAGATTGAAACTATCCTTTGCTATATGCTTTTTTTTTGTTAATTAAAGTAATCCAAAACTGGGATTGATATTTTGGCTCTTTTATTTTTACTTAAAGTACAATAACTTTTACCATTTTAATTTGTTTTAATAGTATATTGACAGTATTGTTTTCTTTCAAAAATCCACTTCATTTTCTTTACCCTATTATTAAAATGGTAATTGACAAAAACAAACTACATTGTCACCAGAAGAGCAATACAAAATGTACAAGTGATATATTAAAATCATCTTTCCAGCTTGAATTTCAATGATGCATTGGGGCAACGATTTTGTGAGAAACATCTTCACCCTTAAATAAAGATTTTCTTAATTCCTTACCTGTTTGCTAATTAGATATCACCTTGTTTTCACATTAAACAGACTTCCACATGAGAAAGCAGCAAGGATGCAGTGGCGTTAATGTGTTTCCTGGTGTAAACCTGTATTATTTCAGTAGACATTGAAATGAGGATGCATCTTGCTGCCTTTCCAATGAAGCAAGTTTAATTTAGTAATAGGTGAAAAACCATCCCTACAAAGGTGTTAATCAGAGACTTTGCTTTGTGGACACTTTTCAGAGAACAAATTTGTTAGCATAAAAATAAAGCCAGAAAATGAAGAGCTGTTTAATCACTCAATTGGATTTTTCTGCCAGCATATTTCTTTTTCTCTGCAACCCACTGCTAAATTGTGCTTCCTAGCTGTTTTTATAAAATCACTGAATCAAATCTAACTCTGATTACATCAGAGAAGGCCAGGTACCCTACACCATAACAGGGGGTTTGAAATTTTGACTTGTCTACTTAAAGATCACCAAAATCTGATAACAAGGTCAATTACGTACCTGGGTGGGATTGAACCACCAACCTTTTGGCTAATAGCCGTACACACTAACTAATTGTGCCACAGAGACACATTGCAAAAGTATATACTGACAAGGGCTAATAAGCATTCATCTAAAACGTTTCCTAGAAAAACTTTAAAAAGTCAATAATCTGGAGAGTTTTTGTAAGATGTTTCTTCCATCAACCAACGAAGAAACACATTGGTACTTTCCCATGATGAGTGAGTGCTTCAGGATCTCTTGCACTTACATGTGCAGCAGAGTACAGCAATGGAAGCATGCTGGGCCCATAACCCAGAGGTAGGCAGATTGAAACTATCCTTTGCTATATGCTTTTTTTTTGTTAATTAAAGTAATCCAAAACTGGGATTGATATTTTGGCTCTTTTATTTTTACTTAAAGTACAATAACTTTTACCATTTTAATTTGTTTTAATAGTATATTGACAGTATTGTTTTCTTTCAAAAATCCACTTAATTTTCTTTACCCTATTATTAAAATGGTAATTGACAAAAACAAACTACATTGTCACCAGAAGAGCAATACAAAATGTACAAGTGATATATTAAAATCATCTTTCCAGCTTGAATTTCAATGATGCATTGGGGCAACGATTTTGTGAGAAACATCTTCACCCTTAAATAAAGATTTTCTTAATTCCTTACCTGTGTGATAATTAGATATCACCTTGTTTTCGCATTAAACAGACTTCCACATGAGAAAGCAGCAAGGATGCAGTGGCGTTAATGTTTCCTGGTGTCAACTTGTATTATTTCAGTAGACATTGAAATGAGGATGCATCTTGCTGCCTTTCCAATGAAGCAAGTTTAATTTAGTAATAGGTGAAAAACCATCCTTACAAAGGTGTTAATCAGAGACTTGGCTTTGTGGACACTTTTCAGAGAACAAATTTGTTAGCATAAAAATAAAGCCAGAAAATGAAGAGCTGTTTAATCACTCAATTGGATTTTTCTGCCAGCATATTTTTTTTCTCTGCAAACCACTGCTAAATTGTGCTTCCTAGCTGTTTTTATAAAATCAATGAATCAAATCTAATTACATCAGAGAAGGCCAGGTACCCTACACCATAAGAGGGGGTTTGAAATTTTGACTTGTCTACTTAAAGATCACCAAAATCTGATAACAAGATCAATTACATCCCTGGGTGGGATTGAACCACCAACCTTTTGGTTAATAGCCGTACACACTAACTGATTGCGCCACAGAGACACTTTGCGAAAGGGCATACTGACAAAGGCTAATAAGCATTCATCTAAAACGTTTCCTAGAAAAACTTTAAAAAGTCAATAATCTGGAGAGTTTTTGTAAGATGTTTCTACCATCAACCAACGAAGAAACACATTGGTACTTTCCCATGATGAGTGAGTGCTTCAGGATCTCTTGCACTTACATGTGCAGCAGAGTACAGCAATGGAAGCATGCTGGGCTCATAACCCAGAGGTAGGCAGATTGAAACTATCCTCTGCTGTATGCTTTTTTTTTTTAATTAAAGTAATCCAAAACTGGGATTGATATTTTGGCTCTTTTATTTTTACTTAAAGTACAATAACTTTTACCATTTTAATTTGTTTTAATAGTATATTGACAGTATTGTTTTCTTTCAAAAATCCACTTTATTTTCTTTACCCTATTATTAAAATGGTAATTGACAAAAACAAACTACATTGTCACCAGAAGAGCAATACAAAATGTACAAGTGATATATTAAAATCATCTTTCCAGCTTGAATTTCAATGATGCATTGGGGCAACGATTTTGTGAGAAACATCTTCACCCTTAAATAAAGATTTTCTTAATTCCTTACCTGTGTGCTAATTAGATATCACCTTGTTTTCACATTAAACAGACTTCCACATGAGAAAGCAGCAAGGATGCAGTGGCGTTAATGTTTCCTGGTGTCAACCTGTATTATTTCAGTAGACATTGAAATGAGGATGCATCTTGCTGCCTTTCCAATGAAGCAAGTTTAATTTAGTAATAGGTGAAAAACCATCCCTACAAAGGTGTTAATCAGAGACTTGGCTTTGTGGACACTTTTCAGAGAACAAATTTGTTAGCATAAAAATAAACCAGAAAATGAAGAGCTGTTTAATCACTCAATTGGATTTTTTTGCCAGCATATTTTTTTTTCTCTGCAACCCACTGCTAAATTGTGCTTCCTAGCTGTTTTTTATAAAATCACTGAATCAAATCTAACTCTGATAACATCAGAGAAGGCCAGGTACCCTACACAATAAGAGGGGGTTTGAAATTTTGACTTGTCTACTTAAATATCACCAAAATCTGATCACAAGTTCAATTACGTCCCTGGGTGGGATTGAACCACCAACCTTTTGGTTAATAGCCTTACACACTAACCAATTGCGCCACAGAGACACTTTGCAAAAGTACATACTGACAAAGGCTAATAAGCATTCATCTAGAACGTTTCCTAGAAAAACTTTAAAAAGTCAATAATCTGGAGAGTTTTTGTAAGATGTTTCTTCCATCAACCAATGAAGAAACACATTGGTACTTTCCCATGATGAGTGAGTGCTTCAGGATCTCTTGCACTTACATGTGCAGCAGAGTACTGCAATGGAAGCATGCTGGGCCCATAACCCAGAGGTAGGCAGATTGAAACTATCCTTTGCTATATGCATTTTTTTTTGTTAATTAAAGTAATCCAAAACTGGGATTGATATTTTGGCTCTTTTATTTTTACTTAAAGTACAATAACTTTTACCATTTTAATTTGTTTTGATAGTATATTGACAGTATTGTTTTCTTTCAAAAATCCACTTAATTTTCTTTACCCTATTATTAAAATGGTAATTGACAAAAACAAACTACATTGTCACCAGAAGAGCAATACAAAATGTACAAGTGATATATTAAAATCATCTTTCCAGCTTGAATTTCAATGATGCATTGGGGCAACGATTTTGTGAGAAACATCTTCACCCTTAAATAAAGATTTTCTTAATTCCTTACCAGTGTGATAATTAGATATCACCTTGTTTTCACATTAAACAGACTTCCACATGAGAAAGCAGCAAGGATGCAGTGGCATTAATGTTTCCTGGTGTCAACCTGTATTATTTCAGTAGACATTGAAATGAGGATGCATCTTGTTGCCTTTCCAATGAAGCAAGTTTAATTTAGTAATAGGTGAAAAACCATCCCTACAAAGGTGTTAATCAGAGACTTGGCTTTGTGGACACTTTTCAGAGAACAAATTTGTTAGCATAAAAATAAAGCCAGAAAATGAAGAGCTGTTTAATCACTCAATTGGATTTTTTTGCCAGCATATTTCTTTTTCTCTGCAACCCACTGATAAATTGTGCTTCCTAGCTGTTTTTATAAAATCACTGAATCAAATCTAACTCTGATTACATCAGAGAAGGCTAGGTACCCTACACAATAAGAGGGGGTTTGAAATTTTGACTTGTCTACTTAAATATCACCAAAATCTGATCACAAGGTCAATTACGTCCCTGGGTAGGATTTAACCACCAACCTTTTGGTTAATAGCCGTACACACTAACCAATTGCGCCACAGAGACACTTTGCAAAAAGTACATACTGACAAAGGCTAATAAGCATTCATCTAGAACGTTTCCTAGAAAAACTTTAAAAAGTCAATAATCTGGAGAGTTTTTGTAAGATGTTTCTTCCATCAACCAACAAAGAAACACATTGGTACTTTCCCATGATGAGTGAGTGCTTCAGGATCTCTTGCACTTACATGTGCAGCAAAGTACTGCAATGGAAGCATGCTGGGCCCATAACCCAGAGGTAGGCAGATTGAAACTATCCTTTGCTATATGCATTTTTTTTGTTAATTAAAGTAATCCAAAACTGGGATGGATATTTTTGCTCTTTTATTTTTACTTAAAGTACAATAACTTTTACCATTTTAATTTGTTTTAATAGTATATTGACAGTATTGTTTTCTTTCAAAAATCCACTTTATTTTCTTTACCCTATTATTAAAATGGTAATTGACAAAAACAAACTACATTGTCACCAGAAGAGCAATACAAAATGTACAAGTGATATATTAAAATCATCTTTCCAGTTTGAATTTCAATGATGCATTGGGGCAACGATTTTGTGAGAAACATCTTCACCCTTAAATAAAGATTTTCTTAATTCCTTACCTGTGTGCTAATTAGATATCACCTTGTTTTCACATTAAACAGACTTCCACATGAGAAAGCAGCAAGGATGCAGTGGCGTTAATGTTTCCTGGTGTCAACCTGTATTATTTCAGTAGACATTGAAATGAGGATGCATCTTGCTGCCTTTCCAATGAAGCAAGTTTAATTTAGTAATAGGTGAAAAACCATCCTTACAAAGGTGTTAATCAGAGACTTGGCTTTGTGGACACTTTTCAGAGAACAAATTTGTTAGCATAAAAATAAAGCCAGAAAATGAAGAGCTGTTTAATCACTCAATTGGATTTTTCTGCCAGCATATTTTTTTTCTCTGCAACCTACTGCTAAATTGTGCTTCCTAGCTGTTTTTATAAAATCACTGAATCAAATCTAACTCTGATTACATCAGGGAAGGCCAGGTACCCACACCATAACAGGGGGTTTGAAATTTTGACTTGTCTACTTAAATATCACCAAAATCTGATCACAAGGTCAATTACATCCCTGGGTGGGATTGAACCACCAACCTTTTGGTTAATAGCCAAACACACTAACCGATTGCGCCACAGAGACACTTTGCAAAAAGTTCATACTGACAAAGGCTAATAAGCATTCATCTAGAACGTTTCCTAGAAAAACTTTAAAAAGTCAATAATCTGGAGAGTTTTTGTAAGATGTTTCTTCCATCAACCAACGAAGAAACACATTGGTACTTTCCCATGATGAGTGAGTGCTTCAGGATCTCTTGCACTTACATGTGCAGCAGAGTACTGCAATGGAAGCATGCTGGGCCGATAACCCAGAGGTAGGCAGATTGAAACTACCCTCTGCTATATGCATTTTTTTTTAATTAAAGTAATCCAAAATTGGGATTGATATTTTAGCTCTTTTATTTTTACTTAAAGTACAATAACTTTTACCATTTTAATTTGTTTAATAGTATATTGACAGTATTGTTTTCTTTCAAAAATCCACTTAATTTTCTTTACCCTATTATTAAAATGGTAATTGACAAAAACAAACTACATTGTCACCAGAAGAGCAATACAAAATGTACAAGTGATATATTAAAATCATCTTTCCAGCTTGAATTTCAATGATGCATTGGGGCAACGATTTTGTGAGAAACATCTTCACCCTTAAATAAAGATTTTCTTAATTCCTTACCTGTATGCTAATTAGATATCACCTTGTTTTCACATTAAACAGACTTCCACATGAGAAAGCAGCAAGGATGCAGTGGCGTTAATGTTTCCTGGTGTCAACCTGTATTATTTCAGTAGATATTGAAATGACGATGCATCTTGCTGCCTTTCCAATGAAGCAAGTTTAATTTAGTAATAGGTGAAAAACCATCCTTACAAAGGTGTTAATCAGAGACTTGGCTTTGTGGACACTTTTCAGAGAACAAATTTGTTAGCATAAAAATAAAGCCAGAAAATGAAGAGCTGTTTAATCACTCAATTGGATTTTTTTGCCAGCATATTTCTTTTTCTCTGCAACCCACTGCTAAATTGTGCTTCCTAGCTGTTTTTTTTTATAAAATCACTTAATCAAATCTAACTCTGATTACATCAGAGAAGGCCAGGTACCCTACACCACAAGAGGGGGTTTGAAATTTTGACTTGTCTACTTAAAGATCACCAAAATCTGATAACAAGGTAAATTACGTCCCTGGGTGGGATTGAACCACCAACCTTTTGGATAATAACAGAACACGCTAACTGATTGCGCCATAGTGACACTTTGCAAACGTACATTCTGACAAACGCTAATAAGCATTCATCTAGAACGTTTCCTAGAAAAACTTTAAAAAGTCAATAATCTGGAGAGTTTTTGTAAGATGTTTCTTCCATCAATCAACGAAGAACATTCAAGCTGATTTCTTGCAGCAGCTGGGCACTGTAACAGCTCCAGAGCTGCTCTGTAAGGCAACTAAAAGGGTGTGGGCCCTGCAGCACTACCTGTAGTTCGCATTGTGCGTTGGAAGGCACAAAGTAAGCAGACGGGAGAAGTCAGGATAGTGCGCAAGGGCATAGAAAGGAGCGGCTCAAGAAAAGAGAAGTGGAAACAGACAGCAAACTAGGCTGGAGAGAGACCTGAGACAAAGAGATCTGAATTATACGAGAGCCGACCAGGGGAAACACAAATTATGCAGTCGAGTTTCCCACATTTGGGGAAATCGCTGGAGCAGCACACACAGAGTGCAATGGGTGAGCCTTGCCCTGGGAGAAGCACCTTCATGATCATAGTATCTCACCTGGCAGGTAAGTAGGAGTTGGGCAAGAGCTGAGGAGGGTCGCTGCTCGGGCACCCCCCTGTTAAGTGAAGGAGATCCAACTGAGGCAGCACAAGAGAACTCTCGAAAGAAGAACAAGGCTAGAGGAAGATCTGAGACACAGAAATCTGGCTTTTACCAGAGCTGACCAAAGGAAAGCACAAACACAGTCCCCCACTACCACAAATAATGCAGTCGAGTTTCCCACATTTGGGGAAATCACAGGGGTCAGCATACCCAGAATGCAATGAATGAACCTCACCCTGGGAGAACAATCTTCATGACCATGGTATCTCCTATGCAAAATAAGTATGATTTGGGATAGGGCTGGGGAGGGCCGCTGCTCAGGCACAGCTCTGTCAAGTAAAGGAGATTCAACTGAGGCAGCACAAGGGAACTCTCATCTGGGGACAACAACTGCAGGGAGAACACATATTTTCAGATGAACATGGGAGGGCAGAAGGCTGCCTAATACTGAAGCACCCCCAAACAACAAACCAAATGCAACAACTAGTACAAGCATTCCTGGGGGAAGGCCTGCAGCAGATGGATTTGCATATGGTGATGTCATCCAAGCAGTGGGTCAAAGTTGGCTTCAACCCTCGTCTGCATATGAAAAGAGAAAAGGGGCGTGCAGGGCATGGCGGCCTTTTGCGGCGCTTGGATGACCCCTAGTTCGCATTAAACACCTCCACCCTACTTCGGTGTGGGGCTCATGTTGGCTATGCCCCAGCCCATGAAGCATTCAAGCTGATTACTTGCAGCAGCTGGGCACTGTAATAGCTCCAGAGCTGCTCTGTAAGGCAAGTAAAAGGGTGTGGGCCCTGCAGCACTACCTGTAGTTCGCATTGTGCATTGGAAGGCACAAAGTAAGCAGATGGGAGAAGTCAAGATAATGCGCAAGGGCATAGAAGGGAGCGGCTCAAGAAAAGAGAAGTTGAAACAGACAGCAAACTAGGCTGGAGAGAGACCTGAGACAAACAGATCTGAATAATACGAGAGCTGACCAGGGGAAACACAAATTATGCAGTCAAGTTTCCCACATTTGGGGAAATCGCAGGAGCAGCACACCCAGAGTGCAATGGGTGAGCCTTGCCCTGGGAGAAGCACCTTCATGATCATAGTATCTCACTTGGCAGGTAAGTAGGAGTTGGGCTTGAGCTGGGGAGGGTTGATGCTAGGGCACCCCCCTGTCAAGTGAAGGAGATCCAACTGAGGCAGCACAAGGGAACTCTCGAAAGAAGAACAAGGCTAGAGGAAGATCTGAGACAAATAAATCTGACTTTTACCAGAGCTGACCAGAGGAAAGCACAAACACAGTCCCCCACTACCACAAATAATGCAGTCGAGTTTCCCACATTTGGGGAAATCATAGGAGTCAGCATACCCAGAATGCAATGAATGAACCTCACCCTGGGAGAACAATCTTCATGACCATGGTATCTCCTATGCAAAATAAGTATGATTTGGGATAGAGCTGGGGAGGGCCGCTGCTCAGGCACATCTCTGTCAAGTAAAGGAGATTCAACTGAGGCAGCACAAGGGAACTCTCATCTGGGGACAACAACTGCTGGGAGAACACATATTTTCAGATGAACATGGGAGGGCAGAAGGCTGCCTAATACTGAAGCACCCCCAAACAACAAACCAAATGCAACAACTAGTACAAGCATTCCTGGGGGAAGGCCTACAGCAGATGGATTTGCATATGGTGATGTCATCCAAGCAGTGGGTCAAAGTTGGCTTCAACCCTCGTCTGCATATGAAAAGAAAAAAGGGATGTGCAGGGCATGGCGTCCTTTTGTGGCGCTTGGATGACCCCTAATTCACATTAAACATCTCCACCCTCCTTCGGTGTGGGGCTCATGTTGGCTATGCCCCAGCCCCTGAAGCATTCAAGATGATTTCTTGCAGCAGCTGGGCACTGTAACAGCTCCAGAGCTGTTCTGTAAAGCATGTAAAAGGGTGTGGGCCCTGCAGCACTACCTGTAGTATGCATTGTGCGTTGGAAGGCACAAAGTAAGCAGACGGGAGAGGTCAGGATAGTGCGCAAGGGCATAGAAGGGAGCGGCTCAAGAAAAGAGAAGTGGAAACAGACAGCAAACTAGGCTGGAGAAAGACCTGAGACAAAGAGATCTGAATTATACGAGAGCCGACCAGAGGAAACACAAATTATGCAGTCAAGTTTCCCACATTTGGGGAAATCGCAGGAGCGGCACACCCAGAGTGCAATGGGTGAGCCTTGCCCTGGGAGAAGCACCTTCCTGATCATAGTATCTCACATGGCAGGTAAGTAGGAGTTGGGCTAGAGCTGGGGAGGGTCGCTGCTCGGGCACCCCCCTGTCAAGTGAAGGAGATCCAACTGAGGCAGCACAAGGGAACTCTCGAAAGAAGAACAAGGCTAGAGGAAGATCTGAGACAAAGAAATCTGACTTTTACCAGAGCTGAGCAGAGGAAAGCACAAACACAGTCCCCCACTACCACAAATAATGCAGTCGAGTTTCCCACATTTGGGGAAATCACAGGGGTCAGCATACCCAGAATGCAATGAATGAACCTCACCCTGGGAGAACAATCTTCATGACCATGGTATCTCCTATGCAAAATAAGTATGATTTGGGATAGGGCTGGGGAGGGCCGCTGCTCAGGCACATCTCTGTCAAGTAAAGGAGATTCAACTGAGGCAGCACAAGGGAACTCTCATCTGGGGACAACAACTGCAGGGAGAACACATATTTTCAGATGAACATGGGAGGGCAGAAGGCTGCCTAATACTGAAGCACCCCCAAACAACAAACCAAATGCAACAACTAGTGCAAGCATTCCTGGGGGAAGGCCTGCAGCAGATTGATTTGCATATGGTAATGCCATCCAAGCAGTGGGTCAAAGTTGGCTTCAACCCTCGTCTGCATATGAAAAGAGAAAAGGGGCGTGCAGGGCATGGCGGCCTTTTGCGGCGCTTGGGTGACCCTTAGTTCGCATTAAACACCCCCACCCTACTTCGGTGTGGGGCTCATGTTGGCAATGCCCCAGCACCTGAAGCATTCAAGCTGATTTCTTGCAGCAGCTGGGCACTGTAACAGCTCCAGAGCCGCTCTGTGAGGCAAGTAAAAGGGTGTGGGCCCTGCAGCACTACCTGTAGTTTGCATTGTGTGTTGGAAGGCACAAAGTAAGCAGACGGGAGAAGTCAGGATAGTGCGCAAGGGCATAGAAGGGAGCGGCTCAAGAAAAGAGAAGTGGAAACAGACAGCAAACTAGGCTGGAGAGAGACCTGAGACAAAGAGATCTAAATTATACGAGAGCCGACCAGGGGAAACACAAATTATGCAGTCAAGTTTCCCACATTTGGGGAAATCACAGGGGCAGCACACCCAGAGTGCAATGGGTGAGCCTTGCCCTGGGAGAAGCACCTACATGATCATAGTATCTCACCTGGCAGGTAAGTAGGAGTTGGGCTAGAGCTGCGAAGGGTCGCTGCTCGGGTACCCCCCTGTCAAGTGAAGGAGATCCAACTGAGGCAGCACAAGGGAACTCTCGAAAGAGGAACAAGGCTAGAGGAAGATCTGAGACAAAGAAATCTGATTTTTACCAGAGTTGACCAGAAGAAAGCACAAACACAGTCCCCCACTACCACAAATAATGCAGTTGAGTTTCCCACATTTGGGGAAATCACAGGGGTCAGCATACCCAGAATGCAATGAATGAACCTCACCCTGGGAGAACAATCTTCATGACCATGGTATCTCCTATGCAAAATAAGTATGATTTGGGATAGGGCTGGGGAGGGCCGCTGCTCAGGCACATCTCTGTCAAGTAAAGGAGATTCAACTGAGGCAGCACAAGGGAACTCTCATCTGGGGACAACAACTGCAGGGAGAACACATATTTTCAGATGAACATGGGAGGGCAGAAGGCTGCCTAATACTGAAGCACCCCCAAACAACAAACCAAATGCAACAACTAGTGCAAGCATTCCTGGGGGAAGGCCTGCAGCAGATGGTTTTGCATATGGTGATGTCATCCAAGCAGTGGGTCAAAGTTGGCTTCAACCCTCGTCTGCATATGAAAAGAAAAAAGGGATGTGCAGGGCATGGCGTCCTTTTGTGGCGCTTGGATGACCCCTAATTCGCATTAAACATCTCCACCCTCCTTCGGTGTGGGGCTCATGTTGGCTATGCCCCAGCCCCTGAAGCATTCAAGATGATTTCTTGCAGCAGCTGGGCACTGTAACAGCTCCAGAGCTGCTCTGTAAAGCATGTAAAAGGGTGTGGGCCCTGCAGCACTACCTGTAGTATGCATTGTGCGTTGGAAGGCACAAAGTAAGCAGACGGGAGAGGTCAGGATAGTGCGCAAGGGCATAGAAGGGAGCGGCTCAAGAAAAGAGAAGTGGAAACAGACAGCAAACTAGGCTGGAGAAAGACCTGAGACAAAGAGATCTGAATTATATGAGAGCCGACCAGAGGAAACACAAATTATGCCGTCAAGTGTCCCACATTTGGGGAAATCGCAGGAGCAGCACACCCAGAGTGCAATGGGTGAGCCTTGCCCTGGGAGAAGCACCTTCCTGATCATAGTATCTCACCTGGCAGGTAAATAGGAGTTGGGCTAGAGCTGGGGAGGGTCGCTGCTCGTGCACCCCCCTGTCAAGTTAAGGAGATCCAACTGAGGCAGCACAAGGGAACTCTCGAAAGAAGAACAAGGCTAGAGGAAGATCTGAGACAAAGAAATCTGACTTTTACCAGAGCTGACCAGAGGAAAGCACAAACACAGTCCCCCACTACCACAAATAATGCAGTTGAGTTTCCCACATTTGGGGAAATCACAGGGGTCAGCATACCCAGAATGCAATGAATGAACCTCACCCTGGGAGAACAATCTTCATGACCGTGGTATCTCCTATGCAAAATAAGTATGATTTGGGATAGGGCTGGGGAGGGCCGCTGCTCAGGCACATCTCTGTCAAGTAAAGGAGATTCAACTGAGGCAGCACAAGGGAACTCTCATCTGGGGACAACAACTGCAGGGAGAACACATATTTTCAGATGAACATGGGAGGGCAGAAGGCTGCCTAATACTGAAGCACCCCCAAACAACAAACCAAATGCAACAACTAGTGCAAGCATTCCTGGGGGAAGGCCTGCAGCAGATTGATTTGCATATGGTAATGCCATCCAAGCAGTGGGTCAAAGTTGGCTTCAACCCTCGTCTGCATATCAAAAAAGAGAAAAGGGGCGTGCAGGGCATGGCGGCCTTTTGCGGCGCTTGGATGACCTCTAGTTCGCATTAAACACCTCCACCCTCCTTCGGTGTGGGGCTCATGTTGGCTATGCCCCAGCCCCTGAAGCATTCAAGCTGATTTCTTGCAGCAGCTGGGCACTGTAACAGCTCCAGAGCTGCTCTGTAAGGCAAGTAAAAGGGTGTGGGCCCTGCAGCACTACCTGTAGTTTGCATTGTGCATTGGAAGGCACAAAGTAAGCAGACGGGAGAAGTCAGGATAGTGCGCAAGGGCATAGAAGGGAGCGGCTCAAGAAAAGAGAAGTGGAAACAGACAGCAAACTATACTGGAGAGAGACCTGAGACAAAGAGATCTGAATTATACGAGAGCCGACCAGGGGAAACACAAATTATGCAGTCAAGTGTCCCACATTTGGGGAAATTGCAGGAGCAGCACACCCAGAGTGCAATGGGTGAGCCTTGCCCTGGGAGTAGCACCTTCATGATCATAGTATCTCACCTGGCAGGTAAGTAGGAGTTGGGCTAGAGCTGGGGAGGGTCGCTGCTCGGGCACCCCCCTGTCAAGTGAAGGAGATCCAACTGAGGCAGCACAAGGGAACTCTTGAAAGAGGAACAAGGCTAGAGGAAGATCTGAGACAAAGAAATCTGACTTTTACCAGAGCTGACCAGAGGAAAGCACAAACACAGTCCCCCACTACCACAAATAATGCAGTCGAGTTTCCCACATTTGGGGAAATCACAGGGGTCAGCATACCCAGAATGCAATGAATGAACCTCACCCTGGGAGAACAATCTTCATGACCATGGTATCTCCTATGCAAAATAAGTATGATTTGGGATAGGGCTGGTGAGGGCCGCTGCTCAGGCACATCTCTGTCAAGTAAAGGAGATTCAACTGAGGCAGCACAAGGGAACTCTCATCTGGGGACAACAACTGCAGGGAGAACACATATTTTCAGATGAACATGGGAGGGCAGAAGGCTGCCTAATACTGAAGCACCCCCAAACAACAAACCAAATGCAACAACTAGTACAAGCATTCCTGGGGGAAGGCCTGCAGCAGATGGATTTGCATATGGTGATGTCATCCAAGCAGTGGGTCAAAGTTGGCTTCAACCCTCGTCTGCATATGAAAAGAGAAAAGGGGCGTGCAGGGCATGGCGGCCTTTTGCAGCGCTTGGATGACCCCTAGTTCGCATTAAACACCTCCACCCTACTTCGGTGTGGGGCTCATGTTGGCTATGCCCCAGCCCATGAAGCATTCAAGCTGATTACTTGCAGCAGCTGGGCACTGTAATAGCTCCAGAGCTGCTCTGTAAGGCAAGTAAAAGGGTGTGGGCCCTGCAGCACTACCTGTAGTTCGCATTGTGCATTGGAAGGCACAAAGTAAGCAGATGGGAGAAGTCAAGATAATGCGCAAGGGCATAGAAGGGAGCGGCTCAAGAAAAGAGAAGTTGAAACAGACAGCAAACTAGGCTGGAGAGAGACCTGAGACAAACAGATCTGAATTATACGAGAGCTGACCAGGGGAAACACAAATTATGCAGTCAAGTTTCCCACATTTGGGGAAATCGCAGGAGCAGCATACCCAGAGTGCAATGGGTGAGCCTTGCCCTGGGAGAAGCACCTTCATGATCATAGTATCTCACTTGGCAGGTAAGTAGGAGTTGGGCTTGAGCTGGGGAGGGTTGATGCTAGGGCACCCCCCTGTCAAGTGAAGGAAATCCAACTGAGGCAGCACAAGGGAACTCTCGAAAGAAGAACAAGGCTAGAGGAAGATCTGAGACAAATAAATCTGACTTTTACCAGAGCTGACCAGAGGAAAGCACAAACACAGTCCCCCACTACCACAAATAATGCAGTCGAGTTTCCCACATTTGGGGAAAACATAGGAGTCAGCATACCCAGAATGCAATGAATGAACCTCACCCTGGGAGAACAATCTTCATGACCATGGTATCTCCTATGCAAAATAAGTATGATTTGGGATAGAGCTGGGGAGGGCCGCTGCTCAGGCACATCTCTGTCAAGTAAAGGAGATTCAACTGAGGCAGCACAAGGGAACTCTCATCTGGGGACAACAACTGCTGGGAGAACACATATTTTCAGATGAACATGGGAGGGCAGAAGGCTGCCTAATACTGAAGCACCCCCAAACAACAAACCAAATGCAACAACTAGTACAAGCATTCCTGGGGGAAGGCCTACAGCAGATGGATTTGCATATGGTGATGTCATCCAAGCAGTGGGTCAAAGTTGGCTTCAACCCTCGTCTGCATATGAAAAGAAAAAAGGGATGTGCAGGGCATGGCGTCCTTTTGTGGCGCTTGGATGACCCCTAATTCACATTAAACATCTCCACCCTCCTTCGGTGTGGGGCTCATGTTGGCTATGCCCCAGCCCCTGAAGCATTCGAGATGATTTCTTGCAGCAGCTGGGCACTGTAACAGCTCCAGAGCTGTTCTGTAAAGCATGTAAAAGGGTGTGGGCCCTGCAGCACTACCTGTAGTATGCATTGTGCGTTGGAAGGCACAAAGTAAGCAGACGGGAGAGGTCAGGATAGTGCGCAAGGGCATAGAAGGGAGCGGCTCAAGAAAAGAGAAGTGGAAACAGACAGCAAACTAGGCTGGAGAAAGACCTGAGACAAAGAGATCTGAATTATACGAGAGCCGACCAGAGGAAACACAAATTATGCAGTCAAGTTTCCCACATTTGGGGAAATCGCAGGAGCGGCACACCCAGAGTGCAATGGGTGAGCCTTGCCCTGGGAGAAGCACCTTCCTGATCATAGTATCTCACCTGGCAGGTAAGTAGGAGTTGGGCTAGAGCTGGGGAGGGTCGCTGCTCGGGCACCCCCCTGTCAAGTGAAGGAGATCCAACTGAGGCAGCACAAGGGAACTCTCGAAAGAAGAACAAGGCTAGAGGAAGATCTGAGACAAAGAAATCTGACTTTTACCAGAGCTGAGCAGAGGAAAGCACAAACACAGTCCCCCACTACCACAAATAATGCAGTCGAGTTTCCCACATTTGGGGAAATCACAGGGGTCAGCATACCCAGAATGCAATGAATGAACCTCACCCTGGGAGAACAATCTTCATGACCATGGTATCTCCTATGCAAAATAAGTATGATTTGGGATAGGGCTGGGGAGGGCCGCTGCTCAGGCACATCTCTGTCAAGTAAAGGAGATTCAACTGAGGCAGCACAAGGGAACTCTCATCTGGGGACAACAACTGCAGGGAGAACACATATTTTCAGATGAACATGGGAGGGCAGAAGGCTGCCTAATACTGAAGCACCCCCAAACAACAAACCAAATGCAACAACTAGTGCAAGCATTCCTGGGGGAAGGCCTGCAGCAGATTGATTTGCATATGGTAATGCCATCCAAGCAGTGGGTCAAAGTTGGCTTCAACCCTCGTCTGCATATCAAAAAAGAGAAAAGGGGCGTGCAGGGCATGGCGGCCTTTTGCGGCGCTTGGATGACCTCTAGTTCGCATTAAACACCTCCACCCTCCTTCGGTGTGGGGCTCATGTTGGCTATGCCCCAGCCCCTGAAGCATTCAAGCTGATTTCTTGCAGCAGCTGGGCACTGTAACAGCTCCAGAGCTGCTCTGTAAGGCAAGTAAAAGGGTGTGGGCCCTGCAGCACTACCTGTAGTTTGCATTGTGCATTGGAAGGCACAAAGTAAGCAGACGGGAGAAGTCAGGATAGTGCGCAAGGGCATAGAAGGGAGCGGCTCAAGAAAAGAGAAGTGGAAACAGACAGCAAACTATACTGGAGAGAGACCTGAGACAAAGAGATCTGAATTATACGAGAGCCGACCAGGGGAAACACAAATTATGCAGTCAAGTGTCCCACATTTGGGGAAATTGCAGGAGCAGCACACCCAGAGTGCAATGGGTGAGCCTTGCCCTGGGAGTAGCACCTTCATGATCATAGTATCTCACCTGGCAGGTAAGTAGGAGTTGGGCTAGAGCTGGGGAGGGTCGCTGCTCGGGCACCCCCCTGTCAAGTGAAGGAGATCCAACTGAGGCAGCACAAGGGAACTCTTGAAAGAAGAACAAGGCTAGAGGAAGATCTGAGACAAAGAAATCTGACTTTTACCAGAGCTGACCAGAGGAAAGCACAAACACAGTCCCCCACTACCACAAATAATGCAGTCGAGTTTCCCACATTTGGGGAAATCACAGGGGTCAGCATACCCAGAATGCAATGAATGAACCTCACCCTGGGAGAACAATCTTCATGACCATGGTATCTCCTATGCAAAATAAGTATGATTTGGGATAGGGCTGGTGAGGGCCGCTGCTCAGGCACATCTCTGTCAAGTAAAGGAGATTCAACTGAGGCAGCACAAGGGAACTCTCATCTGGGGACAACAACTGCAGGGAGAACACATATTTTCAGACAGATGAACATGGGAGGGCAGAAGGCTGCCTAATACTGAAGCACCCCCAAACAACAAACCAAATGCAACAACTAGTACAAGCATTCCTGGGGGAAGGCCTGCAGCAGATGGATTTGCATATGGTGATGTCATCCAAGCAGTGGGTCAAAGTTGGCTTCAACCCTCATCTGCATATGAAAAGAGAAAAGGGGCGTGCAGGGCATGGCGGCCTTTTGCGGCGCTTGGATGACCCCTAGTTCGCATTAAACACCTCCACCCTCATTCGGTGTGGGGCTCATGTTGGCTATGCCCCAGCCCCTGAAGCATTCAAGCTGATTTCTTGCAGCAGCTGGGCACTGTAACAGCTCCAGAGTTGCTCTGTAAGTCAAGTAAAAGGGTGTGGGCCCTGCAGCACTACCTGTAGTTCGCATTGTGCGTTGGAAGGCACAAAGTAAGCAGACGGGAGAAGTCAGGATAGTGCGCAAAGGCATAGAAGGGAGCGGCTCAAGAAAAGAGAAGTGGAAACAGACAGCAAACTAGGCTGGAGAGAGACCTGAGACAAAGAGATCTGAATTATATGAGAGCCGACCAGGGGAAACACAAATTATGCAGTCAAGTTTCCCACATTTGGGGAAATCAAAGGGGCAGCACACCCAGAGTGCAATGGGTGAGCCTTGCCCTGGGAGAAGCACCTACATGATCATAGTATCTCACCTGGCAGGTAAGTAGGAGTTGGGCTAGAGCTGGGGAGGGTCGCTGCTCGGGCACCCCCCTGTCAAGTGAAGGAGATCCAACTGAGGCAGCACAAGGGAACTCTCGAAAGAAGAACAAGGCTAGAGGAAGATCTGAGACAAAGAAATCTGACTTTTACCAGAGCTGACCAGAGGAAAGCACAAACACAGTCCCCCACTACCACAAATAATGCAGTCGAGTTTCCCACATTTGGGGAAATCACAGGGGTCATCATACCCAGAATGCAATGAATGAACCTCACCCTGGGAGAACAATCTTCATGACCATGATATCTCCTATGCAAAGTAAGTATGATTTGGGATAGGGCTGGGGAGGGCCGCTGCTCAGGCACATCTCTGTCAAGTAAAGGCGATTCAACTGAGGCAGCACAAGGGAACTCTCATCTGGGGACAACAACTGCAGGGAGAACACATATTTTCAGATGAACATGGGAGGGCAGAAGGCTGCCTAATACTGAAGCACCCCCAAACAACAAACCAAATGCAACAACTAGTGCAAGCATTCCTGGGGGAAGGCCTGCAGCAGATGGATTTGCATATGGTGATGTCATCCAAGCAGTGGGTCAAAGTTGGCTTCAACCCTCGTCTGCATATGAAAAGAAAAAAGGGATGTGCAGGGCATGGCGTCCTTTTGTGGCGCTTGCATGACCCCTAATTCGCATTAAACACCTCCACCCTCCTTCGGTGTGGGGCTCATGTTGGCTATGCCCCAGCACCTGAAGCATTCAAGCTGATTTCTTGCAGCAGCTGGGCACTGTAACAGCTCCAGAGCTGCTCTGTAAGGCAACTAAAAGGGTGTGGGCCCTGCAGCACTACCTGTAGTTCGCATTGTGCGTTGGAAGGCACAAAGTAAGCAGACGGGAGAAGTCAGGATAGTGCGCAAGGGCATAGAAGGGAGCGGTTCAAGAAAAGAGAAGTGGAAACAGACAGCAAACTAGGCTGGAGAGAGACCTGAGACAAAGAGATCTGAATTATACGAGAGCCGACCAGGGGAAACACAAATTATGCAGTCAAGTGTCCCACATTTGGGGAAATTGCAGGAGCAGCACACCCAGAGTGCAATGGGTGAGCCTTGCCCTGGGAGTAGCACCTTCATGATCATAGTATCTCACCTGGCAGGTAAGTAGGAGTTGGGCTAGAGCTGGGGAGGGTCGCTGCTCGGGCACCCCCCTGTCAAGTGAAGGAGATCCAACTGAGGCAGCACAAGGGAACTCTTGAAAGAAGAACAAGGCTAGAGGAAGATCTGAGACAAAGAAATCTGACTTTTACCAGAGCTGACCAGAGGAAAGCACAAACACAGTCCCCCACTACCACAAATAATGCAGTCGAGTTTCCCACATTTGGGGAAATCACAGGGGTCAGCATACCCAGAATGCAATGAATGAACCTCACCCTGGGAGAACAATCTTCATGACCATGGTATCTCCTATGCAAAATAAGTATGATTTGGGATAGGGCTGGTGAGGGCCGCTGCTCAGGCACATCTCTGTCAAGTAAAGGAGATTCAACTGAGGCAGCACAAGGGAACTCTCATCTGGGGACAACAACTGCAGGGAGAACACATATTTTCAGACAGATGAACATGGGAGGGCAGAAGGCTGCCTAATACTGAAGCACCCCCAAACAACAAACCAAATGCAACAACTAGTACAAGCATTCCTGGGGGAAGGCCTGCAGCAGATGGATTTGCATATGGTGATGTCATCCAAGCAGTGGGTCAAAGTTGGCTTCAACCCTCATCTGCATATGAAAAGAGAAAAGGGGCGTGCAGGGCATGGCGGCCTTTTGCGGCGCTTGGATGACCCCTAGTTCGCATTAAACACCTCCACCCTCATTCGGTGTGGGGCTCATGTTGGCTATGCCCCAGCCCCTGAAGCATTCAAGCTGATTTCTTGCAGCAGCTGGGCACTGTAACAGCTCCAGAGTTGCTCTGTAAGTCAAGTAAAAGGGTGTGGGCCCTGCAGCACTACCTGTAGTTCGCATTGTGCGTTGGAAGGCACAAAGTAAGCAGACGGGAGAAGTCAGGATAGTGCGCAAAGGCATAGAAGGGAGCGGCTCAAGAAAAGAGAAGTGGAAACAGACAGCAAACTAGGCTGGAGAGAGACCTGAGACAAAGAGATCTGAATTATATGAGAGCCGACCAGGGGAAACACAAATTATGCAGTCAAGTTTCCCACATTTGGGGAAATCAAAGGGGCAGCACACCCAGAGTGCAATGGGTGAGCCTTGCCCTGGGAGAAGCACCTACATGATCATAGTATCTCACCTGGCAGGTAAGTAGGAGTTGGGCTAGAGCTGGGGAGGGTCGCTGCTCGGGCACCCCCCTGTCAAGTGAAGGAGATCCAACTGAGGCAGCACAAGGGAACTCTCGAAAGAAGAACAAGGCTAGAGGAAGATCTGAGACAAAGAAATCTGACTTTTACCAGAGCTGACCAGAGGAAAGCACAAACACAGTCCCCCACTACCACAAATAATGCAGTCGAGTTTCCCACATTTGGGGAAATCACAGGGGTCATCATACCCAGAATGCAATGAATGAACCTCACCCTGGGAGAACAATCTTCATGACCATGATATCTCCTATGCAAAGTAAGTATGATTTGGGATAGGGCTGGGGAGGGCCGCTGCTCAGGCACATCTCTGTCAAGTAAAGGCGATTCAACTGAGGCAGCACAAGGGAACTCTCATCTGGGGACAACAACTGCAGGGAGAACACATATTTTCAGATGAACATGGGAGGGCAGAAGGCTGCCTAATACTGAAGCACCCCCAAACAACAAACCAAATGCAACAACTAGTGCAAGCATTCCTGGGGGAAGGCCTGCAGCAGATGGATTTGCATATGGTAATGCCATCCAAGCAGTGGGTCAAAGTTGGCTTCAACTCTCGTCTGCATATGAAAAGAGAAAAGGGGCGTGCAGGGCATGGCGGCCTTTTGCGGCGCTTGGATGACCCCAAGTTCGCATTAAACACCTCCACCCTCCTTCGGTGTGGGGCTCATGTTGGCTATGCCCCAGCCCCTGAAGCATTCAAGCTGATTTCTTGCAGCAGCTGGGCACTGTAACAGCCCCAGAGCTGCTCTGTAAGGCAAGTAAAAGGGTGTGGGCCCTGCAGTACTACCTGTAGTTTGCATTGTGCATTGGAAAGCACAAAGTAAGCAGACGGGAGAAGTCAGGATAGTGCGGAGGGCTGGGTCAGTTGATTGTGGGCGAGTTTGTAAGCCATTGGCGGTGGCAGCGGGTATCGGCTCAGAGGCAGTAGCGGGCATTGGCTAAGGGTCATGGGCAGGATTCGGCGGACATTATGGCTGTAGTGCCTCACTAGCCACTGACCTCACCGCACGCCACTGTGGGACAGATGTAACATGCAGAGAGAGGTAGATTTGGGAGGGGGAATGTCCTAGCATAACTGTTAATTGCAGTGTAATACTGTAATTCAGCTGTGCAGCATTTGTGGCTAAATGTCAAAGAAGCCAGTATTTACCCTGCATGCAAAACAATAAATGTATTTGAACATACCTCCCAACTATCCCAATTTTTGCAGGACAGTCACTTTTTTGGGGAATGTCCAGCTAACCCAAACACCCCCCCCCCCCTTCCCATGGGGAAGGGGGGGGATGGGGGGTGGAAGGCTCCCTGTAGCTTGTTGCTCTGCAAATATGCACATTGTGGGTAATTCAGACCTGATCGCTAGGGTGTGTTTTTTGCATCCCTGTAATCAGGTAGTTGTCGCCTACAGCGGAAGGGAAAATTTGCTGTGCAGGTGTGTGATCACATGTGCACAAGAGCTGCACAGCTCAGCACTTACTCAGCCATTGAGGTGACGTCACAAATCCTCCCACAAAACGCCGGGTCCCTCCAGTGTTTTTCCGGACACTCCCTAGACACATTCAGTTGCCACCCACACAAACACCCTCTTCTTGTCAATCTTCTTGTGATCTCCGGGCCGTCGCACTTACGCATTGTGGCGCATACGCATGTGCAATGCAAACCAGATTGCCCGCTGGGTGAAAATAAATTGAAGCGATCTGGTCTGAATAAGCCTCAATCTCTATTCACGGGAGACAGAGGGGCTGGGGCATGGCCAGCAGCTCACAGAGCACCTATAATGACAAAAATGGGAGACATGGCTCATGATCGCGATATACCTGCGAAGGTACGCCCTCTACTGATTGACAGGCAGAGGCATTCGTATTTTCTGCGGGGCACCCGGAGAAAATGTAGGCACATGCACAGGATGGACCCTGCGTATATGCCCCCATCCTCTTCATAGTTTTTGCGGTTGGAACGCGTATTACGATCCAAACTGAATTAGGCCCTATGTCTTATATACACGAGCAGTGTGAAAACATCAATCGATGGGGGTAATTCCAAGTTGATCGCAGCAGGAATTTTGTTAGCAGTTGGGCAAAACCATGTGTACTGCAGGGGAGGCAGATATAACATGTGCAGAAAGAGTTAGATTTGGGTGAGTTATTTTGTTTCTGTGCAGGGTAAGCCCCACACATTAATGCCCTTTGGAACATATTATGTCACTCACCACAATATCTGTGATACACTATGCCCTACAGTAAAGCTTCTAATTACTTTTACAAAAACTGCTCAATGCCAAGAGTTTCACGTGCTGGGTGTCATGCTCATTGCCAGGGGTTTCACTCTCTGGGTGTCATGCTCATTGCCAGGGGGAACGCAGTAGGGGGTGTTATATAGTAAGCACCACTATGGCATAGTATATAGCATTATATATATTGTGAGCACTGGTGATGTTGAGTGCAGTAGAGCTGCTGCTGGGTAATTACAATTTACTACAACCACCAATATATTCTGCTGCACTATATATATGCAAAGCTAATTCTGCTGGGTAATTACAATTGACTACAACCACCAATATATTCTGCTGCACTATATCTATATTTGCAAAGCTAATTCTGCTGGGTAATTACAATTGACTACAACCACCAATATATTCTGCTGCACTATATCTATATATGAAAAGCTAATTCTGCTGAGTAATTACAATTGACTACAACCACCAATATATTCTGCTGCACTATATCTATATATGCAAAGCTAATTCTGCTGGGTAATGCAAATTGAAACATTATTGCATAGTATGTGATTTTTAAGTACTTTTTTAAAGTTTTGAATGATATAGACCCAGTTTAATCTTTGTGGAATGCCTGGTTGTTGTTTTTAAGGTAATTTATTGCCTGGCATTTGAGGGGGTGGGGTGTGGTTACAGATTTCAATTATTGGTTTCACTTGTAATAGTCTTCTACTTAAGTCCAATGGTGTAGGCTGTGCAAAGCCGTTTGGCTGTGCATTTATTGATCCAAGCGTGCATTTTTATCAAAGCGTGATAAAATTGACACATAACAGCAGCGTTCAATCAGCGTTAATTTATCTTCAGCTGATATCGATTGTGAATTGACGTTTCTTCTCTTCTTGTCACCTACAGGTAATTACAATTGACTACAACCACCAATATATTCTGCTGCACTATATCTATATATGCAAAGCTAATTCTGCTGGGTAATGCAAATTGAAACATTATCGCATAGTATGTGATTTTTAAGTACTTTTTTAAAGTTTTGAATGATATAGACCCAGTTTAATCTTTGTGGAATGCCTGGTTGTTGTTTTTAAGGTAATTTATTGCCTGGCATTTGAGGGGGTGGGGTGTGGTTACAGATTTCAATTATTGGTTTCACTTGTAATAGTCTTCTACTTAAGTCCAATGGTGTAGGCTGTGCATTTATTGATCTAAGCGTGCATTTTTATCAAAGCGTGATAAAATTGACACATAACAGCAGTGTTCAATCAGCGTTCAATCGAAGTGAAAAAGAAGGAAAACAGAAGCACACCAATCTAACAAAACAAAGAAAACTGAAGAACTAATAACAAATGTGAGTCACTTACTCCTCAGATCACTCACCTCCTGATTGTTGCATCTGATTACATAGCACAGAACTACCTTACTTGGACATTTCATAAACCATCCATTTCACCTACAAATGCCTGTATCTGTATTATTGTAATTTTGTTTTTTAAGCACAGCTGCACCAATGCAATTTTACCTGCAAACACTTAAAACATCTAACATAATTACCATTGCTTCTTAAACCTCTCACAATCCTTTCATTTCTTACACTCCAAATACATTTCTGCACCCACTTTATCTACGCTTTTGACTCATTTCATACTAAATCTACACCCCTTGAGCCTACACTGCTTTTCTCACCTGCATTTCTGCAATTCTTCTGCTCGGATTGCCTTACAGTCTCCTCTCCTACTTCCACTACTTCAACCTATTTACCTACTTAACACTATGTCAAGGTTTTCTTATACTCCCCACATCACTCAGTGTCTACCTAATAATGTATCTTTATCCTTCCCCACTAGTCTCCTCCACCTCCTCCTCTCTCCCCTCCTCTGTCTCCCCTCCATCCCTCTGTTTCCTTCCCCCACCTTTCCTGTTACCCCACTTTCATTCACCTCTGCCCCATGGTCCTGCTACCCCACAACTCAGCCCTGCTCCCTCTCTCCCTTCCCTGTCACCTCCCCACACCCCCATCCACATCACACTGACCTCCCTCCCTGCCCACCTCCTGCAGTTTCCCCTCCTAGCTCAGGCACCCGTACCATCACTACTCTCTCATCATCCCTGCCCTCAAAGTTAATCCCACCTCATCGCTACAGCAACCCTGAAAATCTAATTCACATCTCTCCCACAAACTCATACCCCCTATCCTGTGCCCTCTGGAATGCCAGATCTGTTTGTAACAAACTGGTCCCCACTCATGACCTTTTCATTTCCAACTCCCTACACCTACTAGCCATTACTGAAACTTGGATTATGCCCTCTGACACTACTTCTGCTGCTGCTCTCTCTGCTGGGGGCCTTACATTCACACACACACCCCGACCTGGGGGTCGCCATGGGGGTGGTGTTGGGGTCCTTTTACCTTCTAGTTACTCCTACCAACTCATACCACCAGAACCATCCCTTATATTCTCTACATTTGAGGTCCACACCATATGCCTCTTCCAACCAGTCCATCTTAGAGTAGCTGTCATTTACCGGCCCCCTGGCACTGCTTCCAAATTCATCGACAACTTTGCTTCCTGGCTTCCTCACTTCCTCTCTTCTGACATTCCCACCATTATCCTAGGCGATTTCAACATCCCTATTGACATCCCCACACAATCCCCTGCCTCTAAACTCCTTAACCTCACCTCTTCACTTGGTCTCTCCCAGTGGACCTCCTCACCCTCCCATGTGAATGGGAGCTCACTGGATCTGGTCTTCACTCACCGCTGTGATATTTCTGATTTTTCCAACTCCCCATTTCCCCTTTCTGACAACCACCTGCTCTCCTTCAACCTATCTCTCTCGACTTCCCCATCTCTACCTCCTAAGGCTACCATCACTAAGCGTAACATTGAAGCTATTGACACCACATTCCTTTCCTCCCTGTTTGACTCACTTCTCTCTCCTATTCTCTCTCTCTCATGCCCTGAACAAGCCACTTCCACATACAATGCTTCCCTTACTTCTGCTCTTGACTCTGTTGCTCCACCAACCACTATTCACCCTTGCAAATTAACACCTCAACCCTGGCACACCAAATGCACCAGATATCTGCAAAAATGCTCATGTACTGTTGAGCGACACTGGAGGAAATCACGCTCTAAGGCAGACTTCCTCCATTTCAAACTTATGCTCTCATCCTTCAGTGCTGCCCTTTCTCTTGCTAAACAGTCATACTTCAAGAACCTCATCTCCTCCCAGTCTTCCAACCCCCGGCGCCTCTTTGCCACTCTCAACTCACTCCTCTGCCCACCTCCACCTCGTCTCCCTTCCTCACTCTCTGCTCTTGACTTTGCCACTTACTTCACATCCAAAATTGACTCCATACGTCAGGACATCACATCACACCAGACTATCAGTAACCAGCCTTCTCCCATCCCTTACCAACCCTCCCCATCCCTCGCACCAACTCTGTCATCTTTCTCCCATGCATCTGGAGAGGAAGTCATGGCCCTCATTCGTTCCTGTCCCCTCACCACCTCCCCACTTGACCCTATCCCCTCCCGCCTCCTTTGCCACCTCTCTTCTTCTGCTTGTTCCCATCTTTCCCACCTTCTCAATCTCTCCCTCTCATCAGGCACTGTCCCCTCTGCCTTCAAGCACGCTCTCATCTCTCCTATTCTTAAAAAACCTACCCTTGATCCAAACACTATCTCCAACTACCGACCCATCTCTCTCCTCCCTTTTGCCTCCAAACTCCTTGAGCGTATTGTCTACAACCGCCTTACTTCCTTTCTTTCCTCACACTCACTGCTTGACCCATTCCAGTCTGGCTTCCGTCCTCTCCACTCCACTGAAACTGCCCTTACAAAAGTATGCAATGACCTCCATGCTGCTAAATCTAAGGGACACTACTCTCTACTTATTCTACTTGATCTCTCTGCTGCTTTTGACACTGTGGACCATCCTCTCCTACTGCAAATCCTTCACTCCATTGGTTTGCGTAACACTGCCCTCTCTTGGTTGTCGTCCTACCTTTCTGACCGTTCATTCTCTGTCTCCTCTCATGACTCCACCTCCCCCTCACTTCCACTAACTGTAGGGGTACCCCAAGGTTCTGTCCTTGGTCCTCTTCTCTTCTCTCTCTATACGTCCTCACTAGGTAAGCTCATTAGTTCTTTTGGTTTCCAATATCATCTCTATGCTGATGACACTCAAATCTATCTTTCCTCTCCAGACCTCTCCCCTACTCTCCTCACTCGTATCTCCAACTGTCTCTCTGCTATCTCTTCCTGGATGTCCCAGCGCTTTCTTAAACTTAACATGTCTAAGACCGAGCTGATCATCTTCCCTCCCTCCCGCATAATCTCACCTCCTACAATCTCATTATCTATTGATGGCACTACTATCTCCTCTACCCCCCAAGCGCGCTGTCTTGGAGTAATCCTTGACTCCTCCCTCTCCTTCAAACCACACATTCAGCACCTCTCACAAACCTGCCGTTTTCATCTAAAAAATATTTCCAGGATCAGACCCTTTCTGACCCAGGATGCTACTAAGACTCTTATCCACTCACTGGTCATCTCCAGACTGGACTGCTGTAATCTCTTCCTGACTGGCATTCCTGACAAATACCTCTCTCCACTCCAATCTATCCTCAATGCTGCTGCCCGGCTCATTTTCCTCACCAAACGCACTACGTCCACCTCTCCTCTCTTACTAGTCCTTCACTGGCTCCCCTTCCCTTTCAGAATCCATTTCAAGCTTCTCACACTTGCTTACAAAGCCCTCACCCACTCCTCTCCCATCTACATCTCTGATCTTATCTCGCTTTACACTCCCACCCATCCTCTTCGCTCTGCTAATGCACACCGACTCTCCTGCCTACGGATTACTTCCTCCCACTCCTACCTCCAAGATTTTTCACGTGCTGCACCACTTTTCTGGAATTCCCTACCTCTCCCCCTCAGACTCTCCACCTCTCTACAAAACTTCAAACGGGCTCTCAAGACCCACTTCTTCACCAAACCCAGCCAAATCTCATCCTAAACCTCTGTTCCATGCTCTCTATGTACCCCATCTGTCTCACCCCTGTCTGTCTACCCCTCCCTTTTAGAATGTAAGCTCTCACGAGCAGGGCCCTCTTCCCTCATGTGCTTACTCTTTTCTTACTTTAATAATCTTCAGCTGCACCAAATCCAGCAGTCTTCTGCCACCTGATACTTATTCCAGTGTCATCTGCTGATGTAGCTATGTTTATTTACCCTGTACTTGTCCTATATTGTCGTCAACTGTAAGTTGCTGTTTTCCTGTTTGATTATTTGTTTATGTACTCTGTAATTGGGCACTGCGGAACCCTTGTGGCGCCATATAAATAAAGGATAATAATAATAATAAATAATATAATATATAGCAGTACGGTACAGTAGGCCACTGCTCTACCTACCTCTGTGTCGTCAAGTATACTATCCATCCATACCTGTGGTGCATTTTAGAAAAAAACATGTCTCGGCAGAGCAATCTATAAATCCATCATTTTTCAGACAGCAACAGTGGGTATTGTAATAGTCACCCAATCCATCACTTTTATAGGGTTACATGCACCCACATGCTACAGCCTGTCTCAATAATTTTACTGTCACGCTGTGTGTGTTTGTGTTTTTATTTGGGTATTTTTTGTTGTTGTAGAACTACAGGTACCAGCAAGCCCGTTATTTCCCCGCCTGCTGGTACTTGAGGTTCTCCAAGTACCAGCAAGCGGGGGAGGCTTGCTGGGCCTTGTAGTTCCACAACGAAAAAACAATATTCTTTTTTTACACACATGGCTATCAGCCCGGCACCCACCACCCAGGGGTGCTGGGGACAGCCTCGGGCTTCACCCCTGGCCCTTGGGTGCCTCGAGGGGAGGAACCTCTTGATTTAAGGGGTCCCCACTCCTCCAGGGAACCCCGGCCAGGGGTGACTAGTTGGAGGGGTAATGCCAGGGCCGCAGGGACCTACATAAAAGTGTCCCCCGGCTGTGGCATTATCTCTCTGGCTAGTGGAGCCCGGTGCTGGTTTTAAAAATATGGGGGACCCCTACATCTATTGTCCCACGTATTTTTGGAACCTGGACCGGTCTAAGAGCCCGGTGCTGGTTGTCTAAATACGGGGAACCCCTGTCCAATTTTTCCCCCAGTATTTAAATAACCAGGACCGGCTCAAAGAGCCCGAGGCTGGTTATACTAAGGAGGGGGGACCTCACGCATTTTTTTTAACCCATTCAGACCCTTCTCCTTTAAGTTAATGGAAGCCCTGGACAACAAAATTGCATTCATGTCCTCTTCCCTCACCCTTCCCAGTCCCAAACACTCATTTTTTTTTTCTTTAAAAATTTATAATATATAACGAGAACAATGAGCAGGCAGGCAGCGGGCATTGGCGGCATCGGACTGAGATAGAAATTAGTGGTGGAGGGCTGGGTCAGTTGATTGTGGGCGAGTTTGTAAGCCATTGGCGGTGGCAGCGGGTATCGGCTCAGAGGCAGTAGCGGGCATTGGCTAAGGGTCATCGGCAGGATTCGGCGGACATTATGGCTGTAGTGCCTCACTAGCCACTGACCTCACCGCACGCCACTGTGGGACAGATGTAACATGCAGAGAGAGGTAGATTTGGGAGGGGGAATGTCCTAGCATAACTGTTAATTGCAGTGTAATACTGTAATTCAGCTGTGCAGCATTTGTGGCTAAATGTCAAAGAAGCCAGTATTTACCCTGCATGCAAAACAATAAATGTATTTGAACATACCTCCCAACTATCCCAATTTTTGCAGGACAGTCACTTTTTTGGGGAATGTCCAGCTAACCCAAACAACCCCCCCCCCCTTCCCATGGGAAAGGGGGGGGGGGTGGAAGGCTCCCTGTAGCTTGTTGCTCTGCAAATATGCACATTGTGGGTAATTCAGACCTGATCGCTAGGGTGTGTTTTTTGCATCCCTGTAATCAGGTAGTTGTCGCCTACAGCGGAAGGGAAAATTTGCTGTGCAGGTGTGTGATCACATGTGCACAAGAGCTGCACAGCTCAGCACTTACTCAGCCATTGAGGTGACGTCACAAATCCTCCCACAAAACGCCGGGTCCCTCCAGTGTTTTTCCGGACACTCCCTAGAAACATTCAGTTGCCACCCACACAAACACCCTCTTCTTGTCAATCTTCTTGTGATCTCCGGACCGTCGCACTTACGCATTGTGGCGCATACGCATGTGCAGTGCAAACCAGATTGCCCGCTGGGTGAAAATAAATTGAAGCGATCTGGTCTGAATAAGCCTCAATCTCTATTCACGGGAGACAGAGGGGCTGGGGCATGGCCAGCAGCTCACAGAGCACCTATAATTACAAAAATGGGAGACATGGCTCATGATCGCGATATACCTGCGAAGGTACGCCCTCTACTGATTGACAGGCAGAGGCATTCGCATTTTCTGCGGGGCACCCGGAGAAAATGTAGGCACACGCACAGGATGGACCCTGCGTATATGCCCCCATCCTCTTCATAGTTTTTGCGGTTGGAACGCGTATTACGATCCAAACTGAATTAGGCCCTATGTCTTATATACACGAGCAGTGTGAAAACATCAATCGATGGGGGTAATTCCAAGTTGATCACAGCAGGAATTTTGTTAGCAGTTGGGCAAAACCATGTGTACTGCAGGGGAGGCAGATATAACATGTGCAGAAAGAGTTAGATTTGGGTGAGTTATTTTGTTTCTGTGCAGGGTAAATACTAACTGCTTTATTTTTACACTGCAAATTAGATTGCAGATTGAACACACCACACCCAAATCTAACTCTCTCTGCACATGTTAAATCTGCCTTCCCTGCAGTGCACATAGGTGGTCATTCCGAGTTGTTCGCTCGGTAATTTTCTTCGCATCGCAGCGATTTTCCGCTTAATGCGCATGCGCAATGTTCACACTGCGACTGCGCCAAGTAAATTTGCTATGCAGTTAGGAATATTACTCACGGTTTTTTCATCGTTCTGGTGATCGTAATGTGATTGACAGGAAGTGGGTGTTTCTGGGCGGAAACAGGCCGTTTTAGGGGGCGTGTGGGAAAAAATGCTACCGTTTCTGGGAAAAACGCGGGAGTGGCTGGAGAAACGGAGGAGTGTCTGGGCGAACGCTGGGTGTGTTTGTGACGTCAAACCAGGAACGACAAGCACTGAACTGATCGCACTGGCAGAGTAAGTCTCGAGCTACTCAGAAACTGCACAGAGATGTCTTATCGCAATATTGAAAATCTTTCGTTCGCAATTTTAAGATGCTAAGATTCACTCCCAGTAGGCGGCAGCTTAGCGTGTGCAATGCTGCTAAAAGCAGCTTGCGAGCGAACAACTCGGAATGAGGGCCATGGGGGGTAATTCTGAGTTGATCGCAGCAGGATTTTTGTTAGCAGTTGGGCAAAACCATGTGCACTGCATTTACGAACAGATGATTTTTTATATAAATTTTAAAATGTTAGTAAATGTGTGTTTTTTTTTCAACCTGGAAGCCCAACATCGATTAAGATCGATCTTAAATAGACCCCTGGGTTTTAAGGATAACCATGGTTGAGTCCAATGGTTAATTCACATTGACCGAAGTTCTAATTAAGTCACCTGTGCTCAAGCATGATATCCTTAAAATCTGGATTGCAATGACAGCATTTTGGAACTATGCCTAAGGGTTTAATTTTTACATTTATCCACTGACAATAAATCTACCTACAATATCCCTGTAACTGTTATGATTACAGTATTTCACTAAATAATTTAATTTGCTGAACCTTCTGTAAAAAGAAATATTAAGCTGCTGTAATTCCCAGATGCAGCAAATTTGTTAGCTAGTGGGCAAAACCATGTGCACTGCAGGGTTGGGGGGGGGCAGATATAACATTTGCAGAGAGATTTAGGTGGGTTATATTGTTTGTGTGCAGGGTAAATACTGGCTGTTTTGTTTTTACACTGCAATTTAGATTTCAGTTTGAACACACCGCACCAAAATCTAACTCTCTCTGCACATATTATACACCCCCCCCCCTGCAGTGTACATGGTTTTAGCTAATAAATTCGCTGCTGTGATCAGATCTGAGTTAAGCCCTATGTATTTGGCACTGGCAAAGGGTTAGAGGCCTTGCTGTAGAGCTCACACCTTTCTTATCATGCATTGTAATATTTCCTATGTCCTGATGTTGTGCTCTCTGCTCCATCCAAGTAAACAGCAATGTAGCATGGCTATCAAAGAGCGTGAAGATTGCAGATTTCCTGGGATTAATGCTAAGGAATGCTATTCCAGAGGCTGCTGCTTTAATTCAAGTGTCACTGGGGTTAAATGGTGTTTTTACCTTAAAAACACAGGTAGAGTATATAGTACAGTGGTAAAGTGGGAGCATGTAGTGCTATTGATTACAGATTTGATGGAGCTTAAACATGGATAAGGTCCATGGCTCTAAGAGTTTATCTTGTGTATCCTTTATTTTTAGTCATGGTCAGATAAGATTAGAAAATACCATTTAAGTGGAAATTTCCTGTTAGCTGTTTTTCAGTTTGCTCAACTGTCTGATTAACTTGTCCTAAAAAAGGACCAAAGGAGCTAAATTGCCCTGTGATCTAGCTAAATTGCCCCAGTTAAAAAAAAAAAAAACTAAGCTGCTGTAATTCCTGGATGTTTCCTTACTGCATCAACAGGAAGTGACAAGAAACAATGTAATGTGGAACCGTACAGCAGAAGGAATTGCGGCTACCCCACAATAAGTGCAGCGGAATGTAAGAAGAGGAATTGTTGCTTTGACTGCAGCATTCCTGGGGTTAACTGGTGTTTCTTCAAGTCACAAGGTATGGAGCTGCTGTATAGTTACTCGCAAGTCAGTAGTTGTATGATGCTCACACCTGGAAAACTGGATACACACAGAATGCCCTACACAGGGGGTGAAATGAGCGCCCCCCCCCCCACCCACCGTACGCTCAGCACACATCACGCTGTGCTGAGCGGGGGCAGAGATGTGTGCTGAGCAGTTCGCTCAGCACACATCTCTCCCCAAAATCGGGCCGTGAATACGGACCTTTAAACTGGATCCACACTTAGATTATCTGTCCAATTTTTTTTTTCTAGTTGAAACAAAATTATGCCAATATGTGGCAGCAAATGACAATTGACCATTTGCTCACAAACACTGGAAAACATCCAAAAATGGTCATTTAGATAAATTGGTTAAATCCATTTCATTTAGCTAATTTATCCAAACTACCTTTATTGTATCTTTGTGGGTGAATGATGTGTTGAGGGTGGTGGAGGAGATGGGTATTAGGCACAGCAGGGTGTGGACAGTCAAATAGTGTGCTTAGAGGTTCAGAGTCATTGTATGAGACTCTGGCAACAGTGACTTGATGAGTCTGGTGTCCATAGGGTGGGACGCATTAACCTTTTTATGCTATTGAAATAGTTCTCCTCCTGACCGACGCAGTTCCTTGCTCCGAGGTTGGTGTATTGTCCTGTTGCAGCGCCTCTCCACTGTGGTCACAGTGAGCTGTGTGGTGTTGCTGGCGCATGCCAATCTCCCCCCAACCTCCCTCTTGCATTTCAGACCTACGTACGCATGATGGGATCTTGTATGATATGCGCGTGTGCTGTAGAGATGAAAGTGGGGGTGAGGAGGCAGATCGTGAGATGGGGAAACTTTGTGGACTGTTAGCGAAGGGGAGCACTGGGCAATCTGAGTTGCAAAGAGGGCAGCAGAAGAGGTTATTGCATGTGCACTGGTGACAGGTCCATCCTTGGTGGCCAGCCTCAGTGGTAAAGGGGTACATGAGCTAGTGTCCCTTGGCCAGCCATGTACCATGGCCACCTCCCTACCTCCTATATATTCTCCCTGATCTGTCACTTTGTTACGGTCTGCTGCTGGCACTGGTGTATCGTCCTGCAGATGCCGTCTCCGCCCATTGCTGTGACTTCCCCCAGATTTAGCCACACAGAGTGACAGATCTGGGAAAATATATAGGAGATCATTACTTTCACTTGCAGCCTACCTTATTTTTTGCAGCCTAGCATGCTCCTGACCCATTCTCTCACTAATACTTATACAACATTCATGAACTCATTTTAAGGTTTCTTTATTATTCAGTCACACTGTCTTGGATCCAAACCATTTCCTGTGGCATTGCAGTCAAACAATTGAGCTATTTACCCTTGCATAGAAAGGTATAATCTAAGCTAGAGAATTCTATTTGGAGCTCACCTTGTACTTTGTGAAGAAATAATCAGCTTTGTGGCTGAGCAGATATATGGAGTGTGTGGCTGCACACTGCATTGATCTGCTGAGTTGCAATGCTAATAATTTTTTTTTTGCAAAGTACCAATAGCTTCATTGTGAAGGTGGAAAGAAGGGTGTTACGGCATGGAATGTACAAACTGCGAGACCCTGCTGGTAGCGCCTTTGTCTATTTAGTAGGAAGGGCACGTAACAGCCGGGGGGCAATGGAGGAAGCCCCTTTAGGGCTGGAGCCCGGCGGCAACTGACTCCGTTGTCTCTGGCAGTTCCGCCCCTGGACTAGAGGAATGGTCAAGAACATGGCAACATTTAATGCCAAAAAATGCAAAATCATACACGTCTCAAAAATGCAAAGGCTAACTATAATATTAAGGGCATTATAATGGCAAGAGGAAAGCTATCTAAGTATTACTATTTCAGGTGAGCAATGTAACAAAGCAATAGGAAAGGCAAGTCAGATGCTTGTTTGCATAGGTTAAAGAACCAGTAGCAGAAAAAAGTAATACAGGTTGAGTATCCCATATCCAAATATTCAGAAATACGGAATATTCCGAAATACGGACTTTTTTGAGTGAGACTGAGATAGTGAAACCTTTGTGTTTTGATGGCTCAGTGTACACAAACTTTGTTTAATACTCAAAGTTATTAAAAATATTGTATTAAATGAACTTCAGACTGTGTGTATAAGGTGTATATGAAACATAAATGAATTCTGTGAATGTACACACACTTTGTTTAATGCACAAAGTTATAAAAAATATTGGCTAAAATGACCTTCAGGCTGTGTGTATAAGGTGTATATGAAACATAAATGCCTTCTGTGCTTAGATTTAGGTCCCATCACCATAATATCTCGTTATGGTATGCAATTATTCCAAAATACAGAAAAATCTGATATCCAAAATTCCTCTGGTCCCAAGCATTTTGGATAAGGGATACTCAACCTGTAATGCCACTGTATAGGTCCTTGGTACAGCCACATTTAGAATCCTGTGTTCAGTTCCAGAAGCCATATCTCCAGAAGGCTGTAAATACATTAGGGCAACTAAAATTGTGCATGGCCTACATCACAAAACTTACCTGGAAATACTAAAAAATGTTGATGTGTATAGTTTGGAGAAGGGAAGAGGGAACATACAGTAATAGAAACATTTAAATATATAGGGAGGAATGTAATAGGGTGTGAGAATCAGAAAGTGAGAGATTTTGTGTTTTTTCCTGTTGTTTTTTTTTTTTTTTTGATTGTTTGTTTTTAAAGTGGCAATCCTTTACATGGCAAAACCAGGTTGATATTTGCCATGTAAAGGATTGCCACCGTGGGCATGTGTAGAAGGGGCACTGCTACTGTTGGCATTATGTGTGTAAGCTGCACTGATATGGTGGTTATGTGTATAAAGGGCACTGCGACTGTGGGTATTATTATTATTATTATTATTACATGCGGTGTAATGACAATAAGATAGTGCTACTGTGTGGCGTATTTTGATTTGGGGTGCTATTGTGTGGCCATGCCCCTTCCTTGTGATACCACACCTTCTTTTTTTAAGGAGCGCACTGTCCCTTTATTAAGTATTGGAGAGAGGGCCCAAATTAATAGTTTGCAGGGAGGCGCCAAACACCCTAGCACTGGCCCTTTGGTAGGGGACAGGATTTGCTTCTGCTTGTGCACATATGTTATGATTGCCAGCCAACAGCACTGGTTTTGCCTATAACACTAACTATAAATATTTTGAATTGGTCCTGGACCACCAATCCAAGGCACCCCTGCAAGTGTCCTGAGGCACCCCAGGGTGCAGTTTGAGAACCACTGGTCTAGTGAGTACCCAGGATAATTATTGTAGCTGGTCTGCGGGTAACAGCTCTCAGATCCACTTCTAGAAAAAATGCAGCAATGTAATTTGAGTGACAAACTGCAGAGATGAACCCTTTCTGTGACTGCTGCACAGGGATCACACAAACTCTATTCATAGGGCTGACTTCACTTAGGGGAGATGTTCTCACCCCGCAAAGAAGTGCGAGTATATACCGCACTTACGGTACCATTGGATTTACAGATATTTTCTTGCAATACACTATGGGGGTCATTCTGAGTTGATTGCTCGCTAGCAGTTTTTAGCAGCCATGCAAACGCATTGTCGCTGCCCACTGGAGAGTGTATATTCACTTTGGAGAAGTGCGAATACTTGAGTAGCAGAGCGCCTGCAAAATCGTTTCAAAATAAGACCAGTACTGTAGTTACACTTCGTGTGCGTTGATTCTAACAACCGAGGGACGGCTTTTGATGTCACACACCCATCCAGCGAATGCCCAGCCACGTCTGCATTTCTTCTGCCACGCCTGCATTTTTCCAAGCACTCCCTGAAAACGGTCAGTTGACACCCAGAAACGCCCTCTTTCTGTCAATCTCCTTGTGGCCTGTTCTTGGAATAATCGCTAGAACTAGTGCAAAACCACAATGGACTTTGTACCCGTACGATGCGCATGCACATTACGGAGCATGCGCATGCACAGATTAGCCATTTTTTTTCAACTGATTGCTACGCAGCGAACAACGGCAGCAAGCGATCAACTCGGAATGACCCCCTATATACATAGAAACATGGATTTTTACTGCAGGAATTATGGTTAGTTTAGGGGTATCGGTTAGGGTCAACAGAGGTGTAGCTAGGGGTCCAAGCGCCCTTGGCAAAGTAAGGGACTGGCGCCCCCCCTTTCGATAAAGCATTGCAGTCCATTGGCGGTTACCATGTTGGAGCCACAGCAACTGACCCCCTCCCCCACACGCTGCCCTACATCATCGGCTGGGATTCACTGTTGGTGTGAAGCCACTGGGAACATTCTGGTAGCATTAGCAGCAGTCTGTGTCATAGATAGGGAAGGCAGAAGGTTATCTAGCTAATAGCAGTCTGTTGGCAGCAGAGGCTAGGCGGGGGGCTGAGAATGAGCCAACGCTGATCAGTGTCCAGTCTGCTCAGACAAAAATATTTTGTGATCAGGGCTGGTTCTAGACCAAAGGAGCCAATGGCAAAAATTTCCTTTGGCACCCCCCCCCCCCACACACACACACACACACACATACACACACACACACACACACACACACACACACACACACACACACACACACCAAAAAAGAACATATCCCAGTTTAACATAACGCTATGTGGTGCAAGGTGTGGAGCTGGTCACTTGTATCAGACCTCTGACATTTGCCTTTTCACCCATATTGCATACTTTTGTCTTGCAGGTTGTGTCTTAATTCAAGAAGTGTTCTAAGTACTTCAGCTTAGTATCTTTACTGACCCCTCTTTACCCCACACTACATAACTGACCCCTCTATACCCTACACTACATCACTGACCTTTCTATAACCATCACTGCATTACTGACCCCTCTATTAGAGATGTGCACTTGAAATTTTTCGGGTTTTGTGTTTTGGTTTTGGGTTCGGTTCCGCGGCCGTGTTTTGGGTTCGACCGCGTTTTGGCAAAACCTCACCGAATTTTTTTTGTCGGATTCGGGTGTGTTTTGGATTCGGGTGTTTTTTTCAAAAAACACTAAAAAACAGCTTAAATCATAGAATTTGGGGGTCATTTTGATCCCAAAGTATTATTAACCTCAAAAACCATAATTTCCACTCATTTTCAGTCTATTCTGAACGCCTCACACCTCACAATATTATTTTTAGTCCTAAAATTTGCACCGAGGTCGCTGGATGACTAAGCTAAGCGACCCTAGTGGCCGACACAAACACCTGGCCCATCTAGGAGTGGCACTGCAGTGTCACGCAGGATGGCCCTTCCAAAAAACACTCCCCAAACAGCACATGACGCAAAGAAAAAAAGAGGCGCAATGAGGTAGCTGTGTGAGTAAGCTAAGCGACCCTAGCGGCCGACACAAACACCTGGCCCATCTAGGAGTGTCACTGCAGTGTCACGCAGGATGGCCCTTCCAAAAAACACTCCCCAAACAGCACATGACGCAAAGAAAAAAAGAGGCGCAATGAGGTAGCTGTGTGAGTAAGATAAGCGACCCTAGTGGCCGACACAAACACCTGGCCCATCTAGGAGTGGCACTGCAGTGTCACGCAGGATGGCCCTTCCAAAAAACATTACCCAAACAGCACATGACGCAAAGAAAAAAAGAGGCGCAATGAGGTAGCTGTGTGAGTAAGATAAGCGACCCTAGTGGCCGACACAAACACCTGGCCCATCTAGTAGTGGCACTGCAGTGTCACGCAGGATGGCCCTTCAAAAAAATACTCCCCAAACAGCACATGACGCAAAGAAAAATGAAAGAAAAAAGAGGTGCAAGATGGAATTGTCCTTGGGCCCTCCCACCCACCCTTATGTTGTATAAACAGGACATGCACACTTTAACCAACCAATCATTTCAGTGACAGGGTCTGCCACACGACTGTGACTGAAATGACGGGTTGGTTTGGACCCCCACCAAAAAAGAAGCAATTAATCTCTCCTTGCACAAACTGGCTCTACAGAGGCAAGATGTCCACCTCATCATCATCCTCCGATATATCACCGTGTACATCCCCCTCCTCACAGATTATCAATTCGTCCCCACTGGAATCCACCATCTCAGCTCCCTGTGTACTTTGTGGAGGCAATTGCTGCTGGTCAATGTCTCCACGGAGGAATTGATTATAATTCATTTTAATGAACATCATCTTCTCCACATTTTCTGGAAGTAACCTCGTACGCCGATTGCTGACAAGGTGAGCGGCGGCACTAAACACTCTTTCGGAGTACACACTTGTGGGAGGGCAACTTAGGTAGAATAAAGCCAGTTTGTGCAAGGGCCTCCAAATTGCCTCTTTTTCCTGCCAGTATAAGTACGGACTGTCTGACGTGCCTACTTGGATGCGGTCACTCATATAATCCTCCACCATTCTTTCAATGGGGAGAGAATCATATGCAGTGCCAGTAGACGACATGTCCGACTCCGTAATCGT
This sequence comes from Pseudophryne corroboree, assembly GCF_028390025.1. Taxonomy (NCBI): domain Eukaryota; kingdom Metazoa; phylum Chordata; class Amphibia; order Anura; family Myobatrachidae; genus Pseudophryne; species Pseudophryne corroboree. The sequence goes on along the minus strand of NW_026970410.1, from coordinate 146,921 downwards.
TGTCAGGTCCTTCAGTACGGACCAGATGTCAGCATCAGCAGTCGCTCCAGACTGCCCTGCATCACCGCCAGCGGGTGGGCTCGGAATTCTGAGCCTTTTCCTCGCACCCCCAGTTGCGGGAGAATGTGAAGGAGGAGATGTTGACAGGTCGCGTTCCGCTTGACTTGACAATTTTCTCACCAGCAGGTCTTTGAACCCCAGCAGACTTGTGTGTGCCGGAAAGAGAGATCCAAGGTAGGTTTTAAATCTAGGATCGAGCACGGTGGCCAAAATGTAGTGCTCTGATTTCAACGGATTGACCACCCGTGAATCCTTGTTAAGCGAATTAAGGGCTCCATCCACAAGTCCCACATGCCTAGCGGAATCGCTCTGTGTTAGCTCCTCCTTCAATGTCTCCAGCTTCTTCTGCAAAAGCCTGATGAGGGGAATGACCTGACTCAGGCTGGCAGTGTCTGAACTGACTTCACGTGTGGCAAGTTCAAAGGGCAGCAGAACCTTGCACAACGTTGAAATCATTCTCCACTGCGCTTGAGACAGGTGCATTCCACCTCCTATATCGTGCTCAATTGTATAGGCTTGAATGGCCTTTTGCTGCTCCTCCAACCTCTGAAGCATATATAGGGTTGAATTCCACCTCGTTACCACTTCTTGCTTCAGATGATGGCAGGGCAGGTTCAGGCGTTTTTGGTGTTGCTCCAGTCTTCTGTACGTGGTGCCTGTACGCCGAAAGTGTCCCGCAATTCTTCTGGCCACCGACAGCATCTCTTGCACGCCCCTCTCGTTTTTTAAATAATTCTGCACCACCAAATTCAAGGTATGTGCAAAACATGGGACGTGCTGGAATTTGCCCATATTTAATGCACACACAATATTGCTGGCGTTGTCCGATGCCACAAATCCACAGGAGAGTCCAATTGGGGTAAGCCATTCCGCGATGATCTTCCTCAGTTGCCGTAAGAGGTTTTCAGCTGTGTGCGTATTCTGGAAACCGGTGATACAAAGCGTAGCCTGCCTAGGAGTTGGCGTTTGCGAGATGCTGCTACTGGTGCCGCCGCTGCTGTTCTTGCGGCGGGAGTCCATACATCTACCCAGTGGGCTGTCACAGTCATATAGTCCTGACCCTGCCCTGCTCCACTTGTCCACATGTCCGTGGTTAAGTGGACATTGGGTACAACTGCATTTTTTAGGACACTGGTGAGTCTTTTTCTGACGTCCGTGTACATTCTCGGTATCGCCTGCCTAGAGAAGTGGAACCTAGATGGTATTTGGTAACGGGGGCACACTACCTCAAGAAATTGTCTAGTTCCCTGTGAACTAACGGCGGATACCGGACGCACGTCTAACACCAACATAGTTGTCAAGGCCTCAGTTATCCGCTTTGCAACAGGATGACTGCTGTGATATTTCATCTTCCTCGCAAAGGACTGTTGGACAGTCAATTGCTTGGTGGAAGTAGTAAAAGTGGGCTTACGACTTCCCCTCTGGGATGACCATCGACTCCCAGCAGCAACAACAGCAGCGCCAGCAGCAGTAGGCGTTACACGCAAGGATGCATCGGAGGAATCCCAGGCAGGAGAGGACTCGTCAGAATTGCCAGTGACATGGCCTGCAGGACTATTGGCATTCCTGGGGAAGGAGGAAATTGACACTGAGGGAGTTGGTGGGGTGGTTTGCGTGAGCTTGGTTACAAGAGGAAGGGATTTACTGGTCAGTGGACTGCTTCCGCTGTCGCCCAAAGTTTTTGAACTTGTCACTGACTTATTATGAATGTGCTGCAGGTGACGTATAAGGGAGGATGTTCCGAGGTGGTTAACGTCCTTACCCCTACTTATTACAGCTTGACAAAGGCAACACACGGCTTGACACCTGTTGTCCGCATTTCTGTTGAAATACTTCCACACCGAAGAGCTGATTTTTTTGGTATTTTCACCAGGCATGTCAATGGCCATATTCCTCCCACGGACAACAGGTGTCTCCCCGGGTGCCTGACTTAAACAAACCACCTCACCATCAGAATCCTCCTGGTCAATTTCCTCCCCAGCGCCAGCAACACCCATATCCTCCTCATCCTGGTGTACTTCAACACTGACATCTTCAATCTGACTATCAGGAAATGGACTGCGGGTGCTCCTTCCAGCACTTGCAGGGGGCGTGCAAATGGTGGAAGGCGCATGCTCTTCACGTCCAGTGTTGGGAAGGTCAGGCATCGCAACCGACACAATTGGACTCTCCTTGTGGATTTGGGATTTCGAAGAACGCACAGTTCTTTGCTGTGCTTTTGCCAGCTTGAGTCTTTTCATTTTTCTAGCGAGAGGCTGAGTGCTTCCATCCTCATGTGAAGCTGAACCACTAGCCATGAACATAGGCCAGGGCCTCAGCCGTTCCTTGCCACTCCGTGTGGTAAATGGCATATTGGCAAGTTTACGCTTCTCCTCCGACAATTTTATTTTAGATTTTTGAGTCCTTTTTTTACTGATATTTGGTGTTTTGGATTTTACATGCTCTGTACTATGACATTGGGCATCGGCCTTGGCAGACAACGTTGCTGGCATTTCATCGTCTCAGCCATGACTAGTGGCAGCAGCTTCAGCACGAGGTGGAAGTCGATCTTGATCTTTCCCTATTTTTGGAACCTCAACATTTTTGTTCTCCATATTTTAATAGGCACAACTAAAAGGCACCTCAGGTAAACAATGGAGATGGATGGATACTAGTATACTTATGGATGACGAGCGACTGCCGACACAGAGGTAGCTACAGCCGTGGACTACCGTACTGTGTCTGCTGCTAATATAGACTGGATGATAATGAGATAAAATTAAAATATATATATATCACACTAGTACTGCAGCCGGACAGGTATATATTATGTAATGACGGACCTGCTGGACACTGTCTGTCAGCACTGCAGACTCCTAAAGTAAGCTACTAGTATCAAGAAGATAGAAAAAAAAAAAAACATGGGTAGGTGGTATACAATTATGGATGGACGAGCGACTGCCGACACAGAGGTAACTACAGCCGTGGACTACCGTACTGTGTCTGCTGCTAATATAGACTGGATGATAATGAGATAAAATTAAAATATATATATATATCACACTAGTACTGCAGCCGGACAGGTATATATTATGTAATGACGGACCTGCTGGACACTGTCTGTCAGCACTGCAGACTCCTAAAGTAAGCTACTAGTATCAAGAAGATAGAAAAAAAAAAAACACGGGTAGGTGGTATACAATTATGGATGGACGAGCGACTGCCGACACAGAGGTAGCTACAGCCGTGGACTACCGTACTGTGTCTGCTGCTAATATAGACTGGATGATAATGAGATAAAATTAAAATATATATATATATATATATCACACTAGTACTGCAGCCGGACAGGTATATATTATGTAATGACGGACCTGCTGGACACTGTCTGTCAGCACTGCAGACTCCTAAAGTAAGCTACTAGTATCAAGAAGATAGAAAAAAAAAACCACGGGTAGGTGGTATACAATTATGGATGGACGAGCGACTGCCGACACAGAGGTAGCTACACCCGTGGACTACCGTACTGTGTCTGCTGCTAATATAGACTGGATGATAATGAGATAAAATTAAAATATATATATATTTATATATCACACTAGTACTGCAGCCGGACAGGTATATATTATGTAATGACGGACCTGCTGGACACTGTCTGTCAGACTCAGCACTGCAGACTCCTAAAGTAAGCTACTAGTATCAAGAAGATAGAAAAAAAAAAAACCACGGGTAGGTGGTATACAATTATGGATGGACGAGCGACTGCCGACACAGAGGTAACTACAGCCGTGGACTACCGTACTGTGTCTGCTGCTAATATAGACTGGATGATAATGAGATAAAATTAAAATATATATATATATCACACTAGTACTGCAGCCGGACAGGTATATATTATGTAATGACGGACCTGCTGGACACTGTCTGTCAGCACTGCAGACTCCTAAAGTAAGCTACTAGTATCAAGAAGATAGAAAAAAAAACCCACGGGTAGGTGGTATACAATTATGGATGGACGAGCGACTGCCGACACAGAGGTAGCTACAGCCGTGGACTACCGTACTGTGTCTGCTGCTAATATAGACTGGATGATAATGAGATAAAATTAAAATATATATATATTATATATCACACTAGTAGCTACAGCCGTGGACTACCGTACTGTGTCTGCTGCTAATATAGACTGGATGATAATGAGATAAAATTAAAATATATATATATATATCACACTAGTACTGCAGCCGGACAGGTATATATTATGTAATGACGGACCTGCTGGACACTGTCTGCAGAATGCGTTTATAAAAACACCACACGACGAGTGTTTAACTTTTTCAGGCAGACAATCACAATATACTGGTGGTCAGCAGACAATCACAATACTGGTGGTCAGTGGTCACTGGTCAGTCACACTGGCAGTGGCACTCTGGCAGCAAAAGTGTGCACTGTACTTAAAATATGTACTCCTGCTATAACTGCTCCCCAGTCTCCCCCACAATTAAGCTGTGTGAGCAGTGAGCACTCAGCACAGTCAGATAATGATATACAGTATTACATATAATGCAGCACACTGGGCTGAGCACAGATATGGTATGTGACTGTGTCACACTGTGTATCGTTTTTCTTCAGGCAGAGAACGGATTAATTAAACTGGTGGTCACTGGTCACACTATCAGCAGCAAGTAGTACTCCTCCTAATAATATGCTCCCCAAAATTTGTGTCTCTCTCTAGTACTCTAGTCTAAAAGGAGAGGACGCCAGCCACGTCCTCTCCCTATCAATCTCAATGCACGTGTGAAAATGGCGGCAAAACCACAATGGACTTTGTACCCGTACGATGCGCATGCACATTACGGAGCATGCGCATGCACAGATTAGCCATTTTTTTTCAACTGATTGCTACGCAGCGAACAACGGCAGCAAGCGATCAACTCGGAATGACCCCCTATATACATAGAAACATGGATTTTTACTGCAGGAATTATGGTTAGTTTAGGGGTATCGGTTAGGGTCAACAGAGGTGTAGCTAGGGGTCCAAGCGCCCCTGGCAAAGTAAGGAACTGGCGCCCCCCCTTTCGATAAAGCATTGCAGTCCATTGGCGGTTACCATGTTGGAGCCACAGCAACTGACCCCCTCCCCCACACGCTGCCCTACATCATCGGCTGGGATTCACTGTTGGTGTGAAGCCACTGGGAACATTCTGGTAGCATTAGCAGCAGTCTGTGTCATAGATAGGGAAGGCAGAAGGTTAACTAGCTAATAGCAGTCTGTTGGCAACAGAGGCTGGGCGGGGGGCTGAGAATGAGCCAACGCTGATCAGTGTCCAGTCTGCTCAGACAAAAATATTTTGTGATCAGGGCTGGTTCTAGACCAAAGGAGCCAATGGCAAAAATTTCCTTTGGCACCCCCCCCCCCACACACACACACACACATACACACACACACACACACACACACACACACACACCAAAAAAGAACATATCCCAGTTTAACATAACGCTATGTGGTGCAAGGTGTGGAGCTGGTCACTTGTATCAGACCTCTGACATTTGCCTTTTCACCCATATTGCATACTTTTTCTTGCAGGTTGTGTCTTAATTCAAGAAGTGTTCTAAGTACTTCAGCTTAGTATCTTTACTGACCCCTCTTTACCCCACACTACATAACTGACCCCTCTATACCCTACACTACATCACTGACCTTTCTATAACCATCACTGCATTACTGACCCCTCTATACAGTACACTGACCTCTATATACCTGCTAGTACATCCCTGATGCCTATATTCCCTAAGCTAAATCCCTGACGCCTCTATTCCCTACGCTACATCCCTGACGCCTCTATTCCCTATGCTACATCCCTGACGCCTCTATACCCTACGCTACATCCCTGATGCCTCTATTCCCTACGCTACATTCCTGATGCCTCTATAACCTACGCTACATCCCTGACGCCTCTATACCCTACGCTACATCCCTGACGCCTCTATACAGTACAATGCATTACTGATCCCTCTAGACCATACATCCTCATTACATCAGAGAGATAGTGAAACACTGGAAAAAATAAGGATAAAGTGGACTACAGAAACTGATGCTCTAAACAAAGGAGAGAGAGAGAGAGAGAAAAGCACAAGGGAAAGTGGGCAATCGGAACACCATAGAGAGAGGAGAGATAGAAATGCCTGAAAAAGTAAAGGGGGTTGGGTATGGCATCCGGCGCTCGGGATTCCAGCAGTCACATGATACCTAATCCTAACCCTCTGGGGGGGTGGCGGATAGGGCTAACCCTCAGGGGGTGGCAGCTAGGACTAACCCCCCCCCCTCCTAGTGCCTTCCCTAACACCCCCTCCCCCGGTCCTAACCCTCCCTCCAATACTCGCCTTTGGGATGTTGGCTGTCTGTGTGCCGGCACCAGTCTCCCAAGTGGTGTCAGGATTCCAACATCGGTCAAATGACCGCCGGTATACCGTCTGCCGGGATGGTAAATGTATCCTGAGGACAGGTAGTGAGTGTGGAGGGATAGGTGGTTCAGTAAAATGTAACAGCTCAAACTGCGATCATTCACTGATAAATTGATTTATAGCTCTCCCTTTTTAACCATTGCAGTCATAAAAGCAATGTTTTTAGACTTTTAAATAAAGCTTGTTAGCATCCCCAGCACACTGTATATGCTGGGAGATGTAGTTCTCAATATGAAAACATTTAATTACTGTATGAACTCTAATTCCCCAACTGAAACCTCTCACAAACACACACTCCAAAATCTAGTACACACACACACACACACACACATTTCCCCAATACTGACAACTCTCATCACTTCCACACACTGACAACTCCCTCCTGCTCCTCTCCCCACTGACACTGACAGCTCCCTCACAGTCACACACATCCTCCACCCCCCCACACACACACTGATAGCACACATGCACAAATCCCTCCCTCCTCGACACTAACTGTCACGGACTGCTTGGGCAGCAGGGGGCAGGCTCTGACTTGAAGTGCTGAAATTCAACAGCTCTCTCGAACTTGCAAGGCATGGCTGTGCAGCTGTCTCCAGCTATCTCCTTGCCCACTGTGTAATTTGTGGCGTTCTCTGATGTTCCCCGCTCTGCCTCTACAACCGGCACATAATGTACAGCAGTGGTGACTCCTGAGTATGGGCCTGGAGAACTCCGCCTACCGGGGGGTAGGGATTAATAATTTCAAAGGGGCAGAGCTAGGAGTGAAGCAGTGGACAGCAGTTGAGGGGCGTTTCAAACTGTAACAGGGTTGGGACAATTTCAGTATCCTTCCCTCACCGTCTAATTGGTCAGTCCCACGCCGAGACTGCAGAACTCTATCCCTTAGCCACGGTTGGCACAGCTGGATGGTGCCCCTGGCAAGTGCCATCCTGGCCAAGGGGTAGATACGCCCCTGAGGGTCAGGGCCAGCAACAGAAATCTCGGGGCCCAGTACACTGATATCTCTGGGGCCCCCTCAACCCCCCCTTAACTTGGCAGAGGGATCTTTAAAAAAAAATGGAGCCTTTGACTCGGACCGTCAGTGAGGCCGGCAGGTGGTTTTCATACTGGGCTATCCAGCTCTTCGGTGGCGGTGGCAGGGACATTCAGAAAAGGGCCAGCACAGCAACATGCATAATAATGGCAATACAGTATGGACCACAGGGACTGGACAAAGTGATGGGGTAAAAGGAGGGGGGAGGGTTTAGTTGGCCTGTTAATTGTTTTCCTGCTTAAATTGAGCAGTTGGTGGATACACTTTAAAAAGCAATATTGGCACTGTGGCCCCATTATTTCTGTTCTTAATACTTGGAGCCCTGAACAAGTGTCCCCTTTGTCCCCCCTGTCACCGGGCCTGTTCAGGCGTTACCTATGGAGAAGCTGCGACATGACATCCTAGGACACGATACTGCACCATGCATCACCATTATATTTCAGTGTGCCTTGTCAATATTTAAATCTTGTTCTGTGTGACGTGAGTTGTAAATGGTTGAAAATCTCTGTGCTACAGTATCGTCACCATGTAGTTATAACAACACCGCAAAACCACCAAAAGACGTGTTTTGGTAGAGGGACTGCTGGAGGGGCCCATTGGGGCCCCCAGTTTGCTACCCCACCCCAGTATACCTGTGCTGTAGCCAGTGGAAGGGGCACTATCTTCCCGGTGATCTCTTCGGGAAGATGGTGCCGCACATAGAAAGCAAAGACTCTGGCTGCACTCTCCTGCCCTCGCTCTAAGCAAGGTGATCGGGCCACAAAAGGACCCCTGTCGGACCCCGGCCTGTGGGCCACAAAAGGATGCATTGGGGGCGGCATGCGGCCCATGGGTTTGACACCCCTGCTCTAGAGTATCAAAATTTGTTTCACGGCACCCCTAGGCCAAAGTTTTTTTTATTGAGAAATTCAGAAAAAAATATAAAATTAAGTAAATTGTGTTTATAGCATGTCATCCTCAGGTTCAGTTATGTTGTGAGGGAATGGTTTTGCCAATTTAATAAAGTATAAATAATTTTAATTGGTCCTGGACCACCAAACTATGCTACCAGTGCAAGAACCCCAGTTTGGAAACTACTGCCATAAAATAAACCTTTTTTGTTTTTTTTAAACTACATGTAATACACCTTAGATCTCAGTTCCTAAAAGGTTTTAAACCTTTGCATACAGTAAACTACACATATTTAAAAATCCTACACCGGGCACAAGTGCTCACGGGCCAATTTCATGGCAGTCTCGGATAGGAGGGCATTGTGGATTCACCAAGGGAATGCTGATGCTGACTCCAAGAAGAAAGGGAGTCTCTTCCCTATGAAGGTGAAGCCTTGTTTGGCGACGGCCTAGTTAATTTGATCTCGGCAGCTCCCGCAGGTAAGTCATCCTTCTTGCCCTATGTTCCCTCTCAACGGATGAAGACGCATCATTATCTGACGCAGTCATTTCGGCCCAATAGATATGCAAGAAGTTAAGATTCCCCTTTCTTTGCAGGTAGAGGAAGGAAAAGAGGGAAGAGGTCTGTAGCCTCTTCAAGATTGCAGGAGCAGAGATCGTCCTCTGCTTTTGCCAAATCCACTGCATGACGCTGGGGCTCTCTTGCAGGAGCCCGCACCAGTGGGGGGCACGTCTAAAACTCTTCAGTCAGTTCTGGATTCATTCGGACCTGGACTCGTGGGTTTTACAAATAGTGTCCCAAGGGTACAAACTGGGGTTTCAAGACGTTCCCCCTCACCGATTGTTCAAATCAGCCTTAGTCAGCAGGGAGAAGGTTTTTATTCAAGCCTATTCGTGGTCCCGAAGCCGGACGGCTCAGTCAGACCAATCTTAAATCTGAAATCCCTTAATTTCTACATAAAGAAATTCAATTTCAAGATGGAATCTCTCAGGGTAGTGATCTCCAGTCCGGGGGATAAAGGAGATTTCATGGTTTTGGTAGACATAAAGGATGCCTACTTATATGTTCCCATTTAGCCACTGCATCAAGCTACCTGAGGTTTGCAATTCAGGATTGTCATTACCAATTTCAGACGTTGCCGTTTGGTCTGTCCACGGCTCCGAGGATTTTCACCAGGGTGATGGCGGAAATGATGGTTCTCCTTCGCAAGCAAGGAGTCACAATTATCCCGTACTTGGATGATCTCCTGATAAAGGCGAGATCCAGGGACCAGTTGGTGCAAAACATCTACTCTCCCTGACAGTTCTTCAACAACATGGTTGGCTCCTAAACTTGCCAAAATCGCAGTTGGTCCCAATGACGCGGTTGTTGTTTTTGGGAGTGATACTGGACACAGAAGAGGTTTTCTTCTAGTGGAAAGGCTCTGGAGATCCAGAGTCTGGTCAAACAAATTCTGAAACCAGCAAGAGTGTTAATCCATCATTGCATTCAGTTGCTGGGGAAGATGGTTGCGGCCTACGAGGCCATTCAGTTTGGCAGGTTCCATGCCAGAGTGTTCCAGTGGGACCTGTTGGACAAGTGGTCCGGATCCCACCTACACATGCACCGGAGGATAATCCTGTCTTCCAAGACCAGAATCTCACTCCATTGGTGGCTGCACAGTTCTCACCACCTAGAGGGGCGATGGTTCGGGATCCAGGACGGGATCCTATGGACCACGGATGCAACCCTCTGAGGCTGGAGAGCAGTCACACAGGGGGAAAACATCCAAGGAAGATGGTCAAGTCTTCCTTGGATGTTTTCATCTCCACATAAATGTTCTGGAGTTAAGGGCCATTTAATAACTGCAGACACAGTACGCACTGGGACGGGTGCCCAGCATCCTCTACGGACTAAGAGAAAAGGATTTACCGGTAGGTATTAAAATCCTATTTTCTCTAACGTCCTAGAGGATGCTGGGGACTCCGTAAGGACCATGGGGATAGACGGGCTCCGCAGGAGACATGGGCACTTTAAGAAAGACTTTAGTTCTGGGTGTGCACTGGCTCCTCCCTCTATGCCCCTCCTCCAGACCTCAGTTTGATACTGTACCCAGTGGAGACTGGGTGCTTTTCAGGAGCTCTCCTGAGCTTTCTGACAGAAAGTATTTTGTTAGGTTTTTCATTTTCAGGGAGCACTGCTGGCAACAGACTCCCTCATCGAGGGACTGAGGGGAGAGAAGCAGCCCTACTCTCTGAGTTGCAAGGTCCTGCTTCTTAGGCTACTGGACACCATTAGCTCCAGTGGGATTGGTACGCAGGATCTCACCCTCGCCGTCCGTCCCAGAGCCGCGCCGCCGTCCCCCTCGCAGAGCCGGAAGATAGAAGCCGGGTGAGTATGAGAAGAAAAGAAGACTTCAGAGGCGGCAGAAGACTTCATGATCTTCACTGAGGTAACGCACAGCACTGCAGCTGTGCGCCTTTGCTCCCATACACCTCACATACTCCGGTCACTGTAAGGGTGCAGGGCGCAGGGGGGGCGCCCTGGGCAGCAATATAAACCTCTTTCGCAAAAATATAACATATATACAGCTGGGCACTTTATATATGTATAAGCCCCCACCAATTTTACAGTTTAAGCGGGACAGACGCCCGCCTCCGAGGGGGCGGGGCTTCTCCCTCAGCACTCACCAGCGCCATTTTTTCTCCACAGCACCGCTGAGAGGAAGCTCCCCGGACTCTACCCTGCTTATACCACGTTAGACAAGAGGGTTGAAAAGAGGGGGGGGGGGCACATAATTCGCAAATTACATACAGCAGCACTACTGGGCAAACATTAAGTTACTGTTTTATTCCTGGGTTATATAGCGCTGGGGGGTGTGCTGGCATACTCTCTCTCTGTCTCTCCAAAGGGCCTTGTGGGGAAACTGTCTTCAGAAAAAGCATTCCCTGTGTGTGAAGTGTGTCGGTACACGTGTGTCGACATGTCTGAGGAAGAAGGCTATATTAGAGAGGAGCGGGAGCAAATGAATGTGGTGTCTCCGCCGACAGCTGATTGGATGGATATGTGGAATGTTTTAAATGCTAGTGTAAACTCATTGCACAAAAGATTAGACAAGGCAGAAGCTTTGGGACAGTCAGGGTTTCAACCCATGCCTGATCCTATGTTGCAGGGACTGTCAGGGTCTCATAAGCGCCCACTATCCCAGATTGTTGACACAGATACCGACACGGATTCTGACTCCAGTGTCGATTACGATGAAGCAAAGTTACAGACAAAATTGGCAAAATCCATTCGATTTATGATTATGGCAATAAAAGATGTTTTGCACATCACAGAGGAACCCCCTGTCGCTGACAAGAGGGTACATATGTACAAGGGAAAGAAGCCTGAGGTAACCTTTCCCCCCTCACACGAGCTGAACGAGTTATGTGAAAAAGCTTGGGAATCTCCAGATAAAAGACTGCAGATTTCCAAAAGGATTCTTATGGCGTATCCTTTCCCATCAACGGATAGGTTACGATGGGAATCCTCCCCTAGGGTGGACAAAGCATTAACACGCTTATCCAAGAAGGTAGCCCTCCCGTCCCAGGATACGGCTACCCTCAAAGAGTGTGCTGACCGCAAACAGGAGATTACCCTGAAGTCCATTTATACACATTCAGGTACCTTACTCAGACCGGCAATTGCGTCGGCCTGGGTGTGTAGTGCTGTAGCGGCATGGACAAATACCTTATCTGAGGGGATGGATAGCCTAGACAAGGATACTATTTTATTGACCCTGGGGCATATAAGAGATGCTGTCCTATATATGTGTGTATGCAAACTACAGGTGGTGCTGCAGGGCCCACACCCTTTTACTTGTCTTGTAGAGCAGCTCTGAAGCTGTTACAGTGCCCAGCTGCTGCAAGAAATCAGCTTGAATGCTTCAGGGGCTTGGGCATGGCCAACATGAGCCCCACACCGAAGGAGGGTGGGGGTGTTTAATGCAAACTTGGGGTTATCCAAGCGCCGCAAAAGGCCGCCATGCCCTGCATGCCCCTTTTCTCTTTTCATATACAGATGAGGGTTCCAGCCAACTTTGGCCCACTGCTTGGATGACATCACCGTATGCAAATCCGTCTGCTGCAGACCTTCCCCCAGGAATGCTTGCAATAGTTGTTGCATATGGTTTAATGTCTGAGGGTGCTTCAGTATTAGGCAGCCTTCCGCCCTCCCATGTTCATCTGAAAAGGTGTGGTCTCCCTGCAGTTGTTGTCCCCAGACGAGAGTTCCCTTGTGCTTCCTCAGTTAAATCTCCTTAACTTGACGGGGGTGTGCCCGAGCAGCCACCCTCCCCAGCCCTATCCCAACACATACCTATCTTGCATATGAGATCTCTTGATCATGAAGATAGTTCTCACAGGTTGAGGTTCATCCTGGCCCCGCTCCCCGCTGGAGAGCGCTGATGGGGACAGCAGCGGGGCTTCAGCAGAAGGGTGAGTACGTGTGGCCAGAGACCTCCCTTCCCATGTGCAGGCCTGCAGAGTCTGCCGCGCAGGATGGGGCATGTGGCACTCTCCCTCCCAGGGGCTCTTCCAGATGTAGCTCCTCAGCAGTATTTTTCCCGGGCTGCGCGGCGCTCTCCCCGACTGGCATCCGCCCTGGAACACTGCCTTCCTCAACGCAACATCAGCAGGGGGCCCTGGCCTCATCACCATCCCAGGTCTTTCTCATGTATGTATCATGTATGTGTGTGTGATATATGTATGAATCATATATGTTTGTGATATATATATATATATATATGTATGTATCTATCTATCTATCTATCTATCGTATGTGTGTGTATATATATGTATCTATCATGTATGTATGTATGTATCCATCTTGTATGTATGTGTTCTATCTATCTATCTATCTATCTATCGTGTGTGTGATATATGTATGTATCTATCATGTATGTGTTATATGTATGTATCACACCTTCCTCTATACATATACATACATACATACATACATACACACACACACACACCTATATCTGTACGTACACTGACATACACACACCAACATCTATACATTAACACGCTGACCCCTTAATTTCTACCTAAAGAAATTCAATTTCAAGATGGAATCTCTCAGGGTAGTGATCTCTAGTCCGGGGGATAAAGGAGATTTCATGGTTTTGGTAGACATAAAGGATGCCTACTTATATGTTCCCATTTAGCCACTGCATCAAGCTACCTGAGGTTTGCAATTCAGGATTGTCATTACCAATTTCAGACGTTGCCGTTTGGTCTGTCCACGGCTCCGAGGATTTTCACCAGGGTGATGGTGGAAATGATGGTTCTCCTTCGCAAGCAAGGAGTCACAATTATGCCGTACTTGGATGATCTCCTGATAAAGGCGAGATCCAGGGACCAGTTGGTGCAAAACATCTACTCTCCCTGACAGTTCTTCAACAACATGGGCCCTCATTCCGAATTGATCGGTCGCAAGGCGAATTTAGCAGAGTTACACACGCTAAGCCGCCGCCTACTGGGAGTGAATCTTAGCTTCTTAAAATTGCGACCGATGTATTCGCAATATTGCGATTACTAACTACTTAGCAGTTTCAGAGTAGCTTCAGACTTACTCTGCCTGTGCGATCAGTTCAGTGCTTGTCGTTCCTGTTTGACGTCACAAACACACCCAGCGTTCGCCCAGGCACTCCCACCGTTTCTCCGGCCACTCCTGCGTTTTTTCCGGAAACGGTAGCGTTTTCAGCCACACGCCCCTGAAACGCCGTGTTTCCGCCCAGTAACACCCATTTCCTGTCAATCACATTACGATCGCCGGAGCGATGAAAAAGCCGTGAGTAAAATTACTTTCTACATAGCAAAGTTACTTGGCGCAGTCGCAGTGCGAACATTGCGCATGCGTACTAAGCGGATTTTCATTGCGATGCGATGAAAAATACCGAGCGAACAACTCGGAATGAGGGCCATGGTTGGCTCCTAAACTTGCCAAAATCGCAGTTGGTCCCAATGACGCGGTTGTTGTTTCTGGGAGTCATACTGGACACAGAAGAGGCTTTCTTCCAGTGGAAAGGCTATGGAGTTCCAGAGTCTGGTCAAACAAATTCTGAAACCAGCAAGAGTGTTAATCCATCAATGCATTCTGTTGCTGGGGAAGATGGTTGCGGCCTACGAGGCCATTCAGTTTTGCAGGTTCCATGCCAGAGTGTTCCAGTGGGACCTGTTGGACAAGTGGTCCGGATCCCACCTACACATGCACCGGAGGATAATCCTGTCTTCCAAGACCAGAATCTTACTCCATTGGTGGCTGCACAGTTCTCACCTCCTAGAGGGGCGATGGTTCGGGATCCAGGACTGGATCCTAGGGACCATGGATGCAACCCTCCGAGGCTGGGGAGCAGTCACACAGGGGGAAAACATCCAAGGAAGATGGTCAAGTCAGGAAAGTTTTCTCCACATAAATGTTCTGGAGTTAAGGGCCATTTAATAACTGCAGACACAGTACGCACTGGGACGGGTGCCCAGCATCCTCTACGGACTAAGAGAAAAGGATTTACCGGTAGGTATTAAAATCCTATTTTCTCTAACGTCCTAGAGGATGCTGGGGACTCCGTAAGGACCATGGGGATAGATAGGCTCCGCAGGAGACATGGGTACTTTAAGAAAGACTTTAGTTCTGGGTGTGCACTGGCTCCTCCCTCTATGCCCCTCCTCCAGACCTCAGTTTGATACTGTGCCCAGTGGAGACTGGGTGCTTTTCAGGAGCTCTCCTGAGCTTTCTGACAGAAAGTATTTTGTTAGGTTTTTAATTTTCAGGGAGCACTGCTGGCAACAGACTCCCTCATCGAGGGACTGAGGGGAGAGAAGCAGCCCTACTCTCTGAGTTGCAAGGTCCTGCTTCTTAGGCTACTGGACACCATTAGCTCCAGAGGGATTGGTACGCAGGATCTCACCCTCGCCGTCCGTCCCAGAGCCGCGCCTCCGCCCCCCTTGCAGAGCCGGAAGATAGAAGCCGGGTGAGTATGAGAAGAAAAGAAGACTTCAGAGGCGGCAGAAGACTTCATGATCTTCACTGAAGTAACGCACAGCACTGCAGCTGTGCGCCATTGCTCCCATACACCTCACACACTCCGGTCACTGTAAGGGTGCAGGGCGCAGGGGGGGGGGGGGGGCACCCTGGGCAGCAATATAAACCTCTTTTTGGCAAAAATATAACACATATACAGCGGGGCACTGTATATATGTATGAGCCCCCGCCAATTTTACAGTTTAAGCGGGACAGAAGCCTGCCGCCGAGGGTGCGGGGCTTCTCCCTCAGCACTCACCAGCGCCATTTTTTCTTCACAGCACCGCTGAGAGGAAGCTCCCCGGACTCTCCCCTGCTTATACCACGGTAGACAAGAGAGTTGAAAAGAGGGGGGGGGGCACATAATTTGGCGCAAATTACATACAGCAGTACTACTGGGCAAACATTAAGTTACTGTGTATTCCTGGGTTATATAGCGCTGGGGTGTGTGCTGGCATACTCTCTCTCTCTGTCTCTCCAAAGGGCCTTGTGGGGAAACTGTCTTCAGAAAAAGCATTCCCTGTGTGTGTGGTGTGTCGGTACACGTGTGTCGACATGTCTGAGGAAGAAGGCTATATTAGAGAGGAGCAGGAGCAAATGAATGTGGTGTCTCCGCCGACAGCTGATTGGATGGATATGTGGAATGTTTTAAATGCTAGTGTAAACTCATTGCACAAAAGATTAGACAAGGCTGAAGCTTTGGGACAGTCAGGGTCTCAACCCATGCCTGAACCTATGTTGCAGGGACTGTCAGGGTCTCATAAGCGCCCACTATCCCAGATTGTTGACACAGATACAGACACGGATTCTGACTCCAGTGTCGATTACGATGATGCAAAGTTACAGCCAAAATTGGCAAAATCCATTCGATATATGATTATGGCAATAAAAGATGTTTTGCACATCAGAGAGGAACCCCCTGTCCCTGACAAGAGGGTACATATGTACAAGGTGAAAAAGCCTGAGGTAACCTTTGAGGGGGTCACACGAGCTGAACGAGTTATGTGAAAAAGCTTGGGAATCTCCAGATAAAAGACTGCAGATTTCCAAAAGGATTCTTATGGCGTATCCTTTCCCATCAATGGATAGGTTACGATGGGAATCCTCCCCTAGGGTGGACAAAGCATTAACACGCTTATCCAAGAAGGTAGCCCTCCCGTCCCAGTATACGGCTACCCTCAAAGAGTCTGCTGACCGCAAACAGGAGATTACCCTGAAGTCCATTTATACACATTCAGGTACCTTACTCAGACCGGCAATTGCGTCGGCCTGGGTGTGTAGTGCTGTAGCGGCATGGACGGATACCTTATCTGAGTGGATGGATACCCTAGATTAGGATACTATTTTATTGACCCTGGGGCATATAAGAGATGCTGTCCTATATATGTGTGTATGCAAACTACAGGTGGTGCTGCAGGGCTCACACCCTTTTACTTGTCTTGTAGAGCAACTCTGGAGCTGTTTCTGGGTCCAGCTGCTGCAAGAAATCAGCTTGAATGCTTCAGGGGCTGGGGCATGGCCAACATGAGCCCACACTGATGGGGGGTGGGGGTGTATAAAGCGATTTAGGGGTCATCCAAGCGCAACCCCACAAAGGCCGCCATGCCCTGCGTGACCCTTTTCTCTTTTCATATGCAGACGAGGGTTGCAGCCAACTATGCCCACTGCTTGGATGACATCACTATATGCAAATCCATCTGCTGCAGGCCTTCCCCCAGGAATGCTTGCAGTAGTTGTTGCATTTGGTTTGTTGTTTGGGGGTGCTTCAGTATTAGGCAGCCTTCTGCCCTCCCACATTCGTCTGAAAATGATTTCTCCCTGCAGTTGTTGTTCCCAGATGAGAGTTCCCTTGTGCTTCCTCAGTTGAATCTCTTTAACTTGACAGGGGTGTGCCCGAGCAGCCGCCCTCCACAGCCCTATCCCAACACATACTTATCTTGCATATGAGATCTCTTGATCATGAAGATAGTTCTCACAGGGTAAGGTTCATCCATTACATTTTAAAGTAGGAAGGTACAAATTACATATTCAAATTACATATATGTGCTGGATTCAAATGTTTTCCCCACTTCCTTTCTCAATTGTGCCCATCAGCAGCTATTCTAATGTTGCTGCCAATGGGTGTGACGCATTCATTTCTTCTGTGGGGTACACTGGACTCCACAAGGATTCACATTGTATATGTACACCAGAGTAGGATCTTGATCTGAGGCACCAACAGGCTCAAAGCTTTTGACTGTTCCCAAGATGCTCAGCGCCCCCTCCTCTATAACCTCGCTTCCATGAACAGGGAGCTCAGTTTGTAGTTGGTGCCTTCAGTAGCAGGCCACTTAACAGGGGGCTGCCTCAGGCAGCCTATTCTTAGCTATTAATTTTGGCAAGAAAAGAAGAACTTTTTTTATAAGAATCTACAAGGGCTGCAGCAGGCTAGGTCTAATAGACCTCTTTACTGCAGCTCCATCACTCCCAGTGGCGCAGTATACTCCCGTGCCCCGGTTGCTGGGTCACTGCAGCGGAGGCTCCGGTTTCTTCCTAAGGTCAGTCACACACACACCGCCCTCCGGGATCACGAGGCCGCTGATGGGGGCGGGCCGTGTGCGCACTGGCGTGGACCCTGATTACTGGGCAGCCGCTCCACTAGCCACCAGGGACAGTTAAGGAGCACAGCTCTGGGGTTTTTTCTCCTATATTAACCCCATTTTGTACTACCCGCAGTGCATTGTGATAGGTAATGGGGCCTGATTCAGGTTGGATCGCAATCCAACTGCAAAAACTGCTAAGAGCATACGCATCCGCCTGCATTTTCTGCGGCACCCCGCAGATAATGCGATCACCTCTGCCTGTGAATCGGTGAAGGGGGGGGGGGAGGGGGGTCAACAACACTCCATTTCCAAGTCGGAGATGGAGCGGTGCGGGGGCACGGTTTCAAAATGGGGTCGGCAACGGAGAAACAGGAGGCGTGGTCAGAGCAGCTGCATGACATCACATGGGCCGGACTCTGCCAGTGGAGCCCCAGCATCATGAGGTAGATTTTGTAGAGGCCGGGGAGGACTTCTGTTCCTGGGAACTAGCTGTGTTGTGCAGCTTTATTCCTCTGCCCCTACCTCTGGCAAGAAAGGACGCACCTCGCACTTTCTTGTTGCTTTGTGACCGAAAGGACTGCATTTGATAATGCGGAGCTTTCTTATGCTGTGAGGGAACATAAGGTAAAAAATTTGATTTTCCAACTGTAGCTGTGCGTGTTAATGCTTTGTCCATCCTACGGGAGGATTTCCATCGTAACCTATCCGTTGATGGAAAAGGATACGCCATAAGAATCCTTTTGGAAATCTGCAGTCTTTTATCTGGAGATTCCCAAGCTTTTTCACATAACTCGTTCAGCTCGTGTGACCCCCTCAAAGGTTACCTCAGGCTTCTTTCCCTTGTACATATGTACCCTCTTGTCAGGGACAGGGGGTTCCTCTGTGATGTGCAAAACATCTTTTATTGCCATAATCATATATCGAATGGATTTTGCCAATTTTGGCTGTAACTTTGCATCATCGTAATCAACACTGGAGTCAGAATCCGTGTCGGTATCTGTGTCAACAATCTGGGATAGTGGGCGCTTATGAGACCCTGACAGTCCCTGCAACATAGGATCAGGCATGGGTTGAGTCCCTGACTGTCCCAAAGCTTCAGCCTTGTCTAATCTTTTGTACAATGAGTTTACACTAGCATTTAAAACATTCCACATATCCATCCAATCAGGTGTCAGCGGAGACACCACATTCATTTGCTCCCGCTCCTCTCTAATATAGCCTTCTTCCTCAGACATGTCGACACACGTGTACCGACACACCACACACACAGGGAATACTTTTTCTGAAGACAGTTTCCCCACAAGGCCCTTTGGAGAGACAGAGAGAGAGTATGCCAGCACACTCCCCAGCGCTATATAACCCAGGAATAACACAGTAACTTAATGTTTGTCCAGTAGCGCTGCTGTATGTAATTTGCGCCGAATTATGTGCCCCCCCTCTCTTTTCAACCCTCTTCTCTACCGTGGTATAAGCGGGGAGAGTCCGGGAAGCTTCCTCTCAGCGGTGCTGTGGAGAAAAAATGGCGCTGGTGAGTGCTGAGGGAGAAGCCCCGCCCCCTCGGCGGCGGGCTTCTGTCCCGCTTAAACTGTAAAATTGGTGGGGGCTCATACATATATACAGTGCCCAGCTGTATATATGTTATATTTTTGCCAAAAAGAGGTTTATATTGCTGCCCAGGGTGCCCCCCTGCGCCCTGCACCCTTACAGTGACCGGAGTATGTGAGGTGTATGGGAGCAATGGCGCACAGCTGCAGTGCTGTGCGCTACCTCAGTGAAGATCATGAACTCTGTGGAGCCCGTCTATCCCCATGGTCCTTACGGAGTCCCCAGCATCCTCTAGGACGTTAGAGAAACTAGGATTTTAATACCTACCGGTAAATCCTTTTCTCTTAGTCTGTTGAGGATGCTGGGCACCCGTCCCAGTGTGTACTGTGTCTGCAGTTATTAAATGGCCCTTAACTCCAGAACATTTATGTGGAGACAACTTTCCTGACTTGACCATCTTCCTTGGACGTTTTCCCCCTGTGTGACTGCTCCCCAGCCTCGGAGGGTTGCATCTGTGGTCCCTAGGATCCAGTCCTGGATCCCGAACCATCGCCTCTCTAGGAGGTGAGAACTGTGCAGCCACCAATGGAGTGAGATTCTGGTCTTGGAAGACAGGATTATCCTCCGGTGCATGTGTAGGTGGGATCCGGACCAATTGTCCAACAGGTCCCACTGGAACACTCTGGCATGGAACCTGCCAAACTGAATGGCCTCGTAGGCCACAACCATCTTCCCCAGCAACTGAATGCATTGATGGATTAACACTCTTGCTGGTTTCAGAATTTGTTTGACCAGACTCTGGAACTCCATAGCCTTTCCACTGGAAGAAAACCTCTTCTGTGTCCAGTATGTGTTATGATTCCAGCACTCTGGTCAGAGAAGATCTTATGGCAAGGACCGGAGCACTGGAACGGAATGCTGGGGAAGGGAGCAGGACAGGAAAATAGCCCCTGGCGCCCTAACTCTGTTGTCTCACCCGTGTTGTCAGAAATCCCCTGCGAGACTATGGTTTCTTGAGCCCTTGGCAGCCGCGTTTGAAGGGCGGATTATGTCTGCCCAACTTCGATGCCCCCCGGTCTTAATGAGAGACAAAGGGAAACCCAAGACAGGGTGATAACAAGAGGCCCTCTAACTAAACAACCAGGCCAGGGGCTAAGCAAACTCAAAACTATAATATGTGCGGAGAAACCGCCAGGAAAAAGGACAACCAAAATATCCAATTGTCCAATTCTCCTACCCGGCACCGCCGAGTACCAGAGAGGACTTGTGGAAGCGGAACCCTCCGCAAATGCTCCAAACACAAAATATAAAAGGTAAAGCGGCTGAGCCGCAACACACGGCAGAGCCGCAACTCACGAACACCACTGGATATAAAACGGTGATCAGTCAGGACTCCAGGGAACCAAACGACCTCTTGGGATGAGATGACAACTCCCGAATACCGGACTTCTGCGGACTGGAATGACCGGATACAGCAGGACTGGAAACAGACTCTCAGCAAACAAAGGCAGCATGCAGGAAGCTATTACCGGCATCTGTGAGAAGCCCTGGGAGTGTATTTAACAAGGAGTCCTCCAATCAGCTGCTAATGGCTGATTAGAATAAATGCCGTGCAGCTGCCTTGCTGCACGGCCAGAGAGCAGGTGAATATCTTAATTTCCTAAAGCCTAGCAACGGGGAACGCGGTCCGCCAGTGGCGTCCCCGTTGCTAGGGTCCGTGCGGCTCAGCGCGCCCGGCGTCTAGCGTTGCTAGGGAGCCGGCGGCTGTACGTGCACGGCATCTCTAGTTGCTAGGCGCCGGGCCGCGCAGACCATCAAGCGGACCCCGGCGCCTAACAGTACCCCCCCCCTTGAGGAGGGGTCAAGGAACCCCTAAAGCCAGGTTTCTGAGGAAATTCCCGAAAAAATGCCCTCTTGAGCATCCTTATCCAGGACCCAAGACCTTTCCTCCGGACCATAGCCTTTCCAGTGAACCAGAAAATACAGCCGATCCCGGGACAATTTGGAATCAAGAACCTTCTCTACCAAGAACTCCTGTTGTCCCTGTACATCCACTGGAGATCTACCCTGAGAGATCTTCCGAGGAAATCTACTGGAAGAAACGTATTGTTTCAACAGGGAACAATGAAACGTATTTCCAATCCTGAGAGATCTTGGTAAACGTAACCGAAAGGCAACTGGGTTGACTCTTTTAATAATAAGAAATGGCCCAATAAATTTGGGTCCCAGTCTAGCTGAGGATTGTCGAAGCCTGATGTTGCGAGTCGACAACCACACCCTATCTCCCACCTTAAAAGTGCAAGGACGTCGGAGCCTGTCAGAAAATTTCTTCTCTCGAAAGGCCGCTTTTCTGAGAGCAAGGTGCACCTTTTTCCAAATGGCTCTGAGATGGGAGGTTAAGGTAAGCGAGGAGACTGAGGAATGATGAAAAAAAGAATTAGCTCTGGGGTGAAAACCAAAAACTGAAAAGAATGGAGACTCTTTAGTGGAGGAATGACAAGAATTATTGTAAGCAAATTCAGCCAACGGAAGAAACTCGGACCAATCATTCTGGAGTTTGGCTGAATACAAGCGCAAATATTGTTTCAATGATTGGTTAACTCGTTCGGTTTGCCCGTTGGATTGTGGGTGGTAACCGGATGTTAACGACAATTTCATCTTCAATGAGGCACAAAAACATTTCCAGAATTGTGCGATGAATTGTGGACCCCGATCAGAAACAATATCAGTAGGCAACCCATGAAGCCTGAATACATGGCGGAGAAACAAAACTGCCAACCCTTGGGCAGAAGGCAATCGGGGAAGAGCAATAAAATGAGCCATTTTACTAAAACGGTACACTACCACCCATATGACTCGGAATCCGGCTGAAAGGGGAAGGTCAACCACAAAATCCATGGAAATATGAGACCACGGCCTGAGAGGAACATTTAAGGGCATAAGTTGCCCGATGGGCAAGGAACGGGGAACCTTATGCTGTGCACAAACCTGACATGAATAAACAAATTCCTTGACGTCTTTAGAAAGACCAGGCCACCATACTGAGCGAGAGACTAACTCCAATGTCTTAGAGACTCCTGGATGCCCTGAAACTTTGTTATCATGGAATTCCGTTAAAACAGTAACTCTCAAAAACTCAGGGACGTAAAGACGACCAGCAGGAGTAATTCTAGGAGCTTGGTGTTGAAGCTGTTTTAACTGGGTAAATAAATCTTGTGTGAGGCCCGCCCAGATGACCGAAGATGGAAGTATGGGGGTAACAGGATTGTTATTGTGAACCGGAAGAAAGCTATGTGACAGGGCATCAGCCTTAGTATTCTTGGAACCAGGCCTGAAAGTGATTATAAATTTGAAACGCGTAAAAAATAATGCCCAACGTGCCTGCCGGGCATTAAGCCGCTTAGCCGATTCAATGTATTGCAGGTTCTTATGGTCAGTCAATACCGAAATAGTATGTTTTGCTCCCTCCAGCCAATGCCTCCACTCCTCGAAAGCCCATTTTACCGCCAGTAACTCCCGATTACCAACGTCATAGTTGGATTCAGCGGAGGAGAATTTCCTGGACATAAAGGCACAAGGATGTAACTCCAGAGACTCCGGATCCTTTTGAGAAAGGATAGCCCCCACTCCAACCTCCGAGGCATCAACCTCCACCACAAAGGGCAATTCCGGATTAGGATGTCTGAGGACTGGAGCCGAGACAAAGGCTTGTTTCAAGGCCCGGAAGGACAACTCAGCTTCACGCGACCAGTTGGTAGGATCCGCTCCTTTCTTTGTCAGAGCTACAATGGGAGCAACCAGGTCAGAAAAAGAATGAATGAACCTCCTATAATAATTCGCAAACCCTAAAAAACGCTTAATTGCTTTTAAATTGGTGGGTTGCGCCCAACTAAGGATGGCCTGGAGTTTCTTTGGTTCCATGGAAAATCCCTGAGGGGAAATTATGTACCCTAAAAAAGATACTTCCGTGACATGAAACTCACACTTCTCCAGCTTGGCATATAAATGATTCTCACATAACTTTTGAAGAACCAGACGCACCTGGGTAACATGTTGTTCCATTGATTTAGAAAAAATCAGGATGTCGTCTAAGTAAACGACCACGAATTTCCCTAGGAAGTCACGGAGCACATCGTTAATGAGGTCTTGAAAAACTGCCGGAGCATTGGACAGGCCGAACGGCATCACCAGGTATTCGTAGTGACCCGACTGAGTACTGAAGGCCGTTTTCCACTCATCTCCAGATTTAATTCGGATGAGGTTGTACGCTCCTCTAAGGTCAATTTTAGAAAAAATCACAGCAGAACGTAACTGATCAAAGAGTACAGAAATCAACGGCAAAGGATAGGTGTTTTTAACTGAGATCTTATTCAGGGCTCTAAAATCAATGCAAGGTCTAAGCGAGCCATCCTTTTTCTCCACAAAGAAGAAGCCTGCACTTAAAGGAGATTTTGATGGTCTAATAAATCCTTTCTCAAGGCTCTCCTTTACATAATCATTCATAGCCGCAGTTTCTGGCCCGGATAATGCATATAATCTTCCCTTTGGCAATGCGGCACCAGGAATTAACTCAATAGCACAATCATAAGGCCGATGGGGAGGCAGAATGTCCGCATTGCCTTTGGAGAAAACATCAGCAAACTCCTGGTATTCCACCGGAATGAGTTCTGGAATGATAGCTGCTACTCTGACTGGAAACGTGATACATTCCTTATCACAAAAAGTACCCCAATGTGAAATCTCCCCCGACCGCCAATCAATGGTGGGATTATGAAAGGCCAGCCAAGGGTGACCCAGAACAACTGGAACTGCTGGGCAATGTGTAAGAAAGAACTCGATTTTCTCGGAATGTAGAGCTCCTACTGTAAGTAGTACAGGGGGTGTACGGAGAGAAATAATCCCATTAGACAGCGGACTCCCATCTAAGCCATGCATGGTGACACACCTACCCAAAGGTAACTGAGGAATGCCTAAGGCCTTAGCCCAAGTTAAATCCATAAAGTTTCCTGCAGCTCCACTGTCAACAAAAGCCGACACCGAAGAACTGAGGCTGCCAAAGGAAACTTTAACTGGGACTAAAAGGGAGTTATTCGAGGAGATAAGCTGCAGACCTAGGTGAACCCCCTCACAATTCACCTGGTCAAAGCGTTTCCCGACTTGTTCGGACAATTACGAGCAAAATGTCCCTTACCCCCACAGTACAGACAAAGACCAGAATTTTGCCTTCTGGCTCTTTCTTCAGGAGACAGCCGGGAGAGACCCATCTGCATGGTCTCCTCTACATCTTCAAGGTGCTCCTTTTTCAGCCCTCCGCTCTCTGAGACGACGATCAATCTTAATAGAAAGCTCCATGAGTTTATCGAGAGTCTCAGGAGCGGGGTACTGAAGGAGACTGTCTTTTATAGACTCTGATAAGCCGAGGCGAAACTGACTGCGCAGGGCTGGGTCATTCCAGCCACAGTCGTTCGACCAACGGCGAAACTCTGTACAATAAACCTCTGCAGGATTTCTACCCTGTCTGAGAGCGCGCAACTGACTTTCAGCGGACGCCTCTCTATCAGGGTCATCATACAAGAGCCCTAAAGACTCAAAAAAAGCGTCAACTGACAACAATGCCGGATCCTCTGCTCTTAAACCAAATGCCCAGGTCTGAGGATCCCCCTGGAGCAAAGAAATAATAAACCCGACCCGCTGAGATTCAGTACCCGAGGAAGTCGGTCTTAAACGAAAATAAAGTTTACAGGATTCTTTAAAATTAAAAAACTCTTTTCTATCACCAGAAAAACGGTCAGGCAAATGCATCTTTGGTTCAGGGACTACCCTTGGGGAAGCTCGCAAAAGATCTTCCTGCGACTTCACCCGAAGAGAAAGATCCTGAACCATCTGAGTAAGTTCTTGAATCTGGCTGACTAAGAGCTGACCAGGATTTGGCCCTAAACCTGTTGGATTCATGAGGCCGATAAACTCTCACAAAACTGAATGAGAAAAAATTAAACCCCGTTTAATTTTAAGTTTTGGTATGGCCGGTAATAATGTTATGATTCCAGCACTCTGGTCAGAGAAGATCTTATGGCAAGGACTGGAGCACTGGAACGGAATGCTGGGGAAGGGAGCAGGACAGGAAAATAGCCCCTGGCGCCCTAACTCTGTTGTCTCACCCGTGTTGTCAGAAATCCCCTGCGAGACTATGGTTTCTTGAGTCCTTGGCAGCCGCGTTTGAAGGGCGGATTATGTCTGCCCAACTTCGATGCCCCCCTGTCTTAATGAGAGACAAAGGGAAACCTGAGACATTTATGTGGAGATGAAAACATCCAAGGAAGACTTGACCATCTTCCTTGGATGTTTTCCCCCTGTGTGACTGCTCTCCAGCCTCAGAGGGTTGCATCCGTGGTCCCTAGGATCCAGTCCTGGATCCCGAACCATCGCCCCTCTAGGTGGTGAGAACTGTGCAGCCACCAATGGAGTGAGATTCTGGTCTTGGAAGACAGGATTATCCTCCGGTGCATGTGTAGGTGGGATCCGGACCACTTGTCCAACAGGTCCCACTGGAACACTCTGGCATGGAACCTGCCAAACTGAATGGCCTCGTAGGCCGCAACCATCTTCCCCAGCAACTGAATGCATTGATGGATTAACACTCTTGCTGGTTTCAGAATTTGTTTGACCAGACTCTGGATCTCCAGAGCCTTTCCACTAGAAGAAAACCTCTTCTGTGTCCAGTATCACTCCCAAAAACAACAACCGCGTCATTGGGACCAACTGCGATTTTGGCAAGTTTAGGAGCCAACCATGTTGTTGAAGAACTGTCAGGGAGAGTAGATGTTTTGCACCAACTGGTCCCTGGATCTCGCCTTTATCAGGAGATCATCCAAGTACGGGATAATTGTGACTCCTTGCTTGCGAAGGAGAACCATCATTTCCGCCATCACCCTGGTGAAAATCCTCGGAGCCGTGGACAGATCAAACGGCAACGTCTGAAATTGGTAATGACAATCCTGAATTGCAAACCTCAGGTAGCTTGATGCAGTGGCTAAATGGGAACATATAAGTAGGCATCCTTTATGTCTACCAAAACCATGAAATCTCCTTTATCCCCCGGACTGGAGATCACTACCCTGAGAGATTCCATCTTGAAATTGAATTTCTTTAGGTAGAAATTAAGGGATTTCAGATTTAAGATTGGTCTGACTGAGCCGTCCGGCTTCGGGACCACGAAGAGGCTTGAATAAAAACCTTCTCCCTGCTGACTAAGGCTGATTTGAACAATCGGTGAGGGGGAACGTCTTGAAACCCCAGTTTGTACCTTTGGGACACTATTTGTAAAGCCCACGAGTCCAGGTCCGAATGAATCCAGAACTGACTGAAGAGTTTTAGACGTGCCCCCCACTGGTGCGGGCTCCTGCAAGAGAGCCCCAGCGTCATGCAGTGGATTTGGCAAAAGCAGAGGACGATCTCTGCTCCTGCGATCTTGAAGAGGCTATAGACCTCTTCCCTCTTTTCCTTCCTCTACCTGCAAAGAAAGGGGAATCTTAACTTCTTGCATATCTATTGGGCCGAAATGACTGCGTCAGATAATGATGCGTCTTCATCCGTTGAGAGGGAACATAGGGCAAGAAGGATGACTTACCTGCGGGAGCTGCCGAGATCAAATTAACTAGGCCGTCGCCAAACAAGGCTTCACCTTCATAGGGAAGAGACTCCCTTTCTTCTTGGAGTCAGCATCAGCATTCCCTTGGTGAATCCACAATGCCCTCCTATCTGAGACTGCCATGAAATTGGCCCGTGAGCACTTGTGCCCGGTGTAGGATTTTTAAATATGTGTAGTTTACTGTATGCAAAGGTTTAAAACCTTTTAGGAACTGAGATCTAAGGTGTATTACATGTAGTTTAAAAAAAACAAAAAAGGTTTATTTTATGGCAGTAGTTTCCAAACTGGGGTTCTTGCACTGGTAGCATAGTTTGGTGGTCCAGGACCAATTAAAATTATTTATACTTTATTAAATTGGCAAAACCATTCCCTCACAACATAACTGAACCTGAGGATGACATGCTATAAACACAATTTACTTAATTTTATATTTTTTTCTGAATTTCTCAATAAAAAAAACTTTGGCCTAGGGGTGCCGTGAAACAAATTGTGATACTCTAGGGCAGGGGTGTCAAACCCATGGGCCGCATGCCGCCCCCAATGCATCCTTTTGTGGCCCACAGACCGGGGTCCGACAGGGGTCCTTTTGTGGCCCGATCACCTTGCTTAGAGCGAGGGCAGGAGAGTGCAGCCAGAGTCTTTGCTTTCTATGTGCGGCACCATCTTCCCGAAGAGATCACCGGGAAGATAGTGCCCCTTCCACTGGCTACAGCACAGGTATACTGGGGTGGGGTAGCAAACTGGGGGCCCCAATGGGCCCCTCCAGCAGTCCCTCTACCAAAACACGTCTTTTGGTGGTTTTGCGGTGTTGTTATAACTACATGGTGACGATACTGTAGCACAGAGATTTTCAACCATTTACAACTCACGTCACACAGAACAAGATTTAAATATTGACAAGGCACACTGAAATATAATGGTGATGCATGGTGCAGTATCGTGTCCTAGGATGTCATGTCGCAGCTTCTCCATAGGTAACGCCTGAACAGGCCCGGTGACAGGGGGGACAAAGGGGACACTTGTTCAGGGCTCCAAGTATTAAGAACAGAAATAATGGGGCCACAGTGCCAATATTGCTTTTTAAAGTGTATCCACCAACTGCTCAATTTAAGCAGGAAAACAATTAACAGGCCAACTAAACCCTCCCCCCTCCTTTTACCCCATCACTTTGTCCAGTCCCTGTGGTCCATACTGTATTGCCATTATTATGCATGTTGCTGTGCTGGCCCTTTTCTGAATGTCCCTGCCACCGCCACCGAAGAGCGGGATAGCCCAGTATGAAAACCACCTGCCGGCCTCACTGACGGTCCGAGTCAAAGGCTCCATTTTTTTTTAAAGATCCCTCTGCCAAGTTAAGGGGGGGTTGAGGGGGCCCCAGAGATATCAGTGTACTGGGCCCCGAGATTTCTGTTGCTGGCCCTGACCCTCAGGGGCGTATCTACCCCTTGGCCAGGATGGCACTTGCCAGGGGCACCATCCAGCTGTGCCAACCGTGGCTAAGGGATAGAGTTCTGCAGTCTCAAAAGGGCGCTATGGCAATCAGCGTGGGACTGACCAATTAGACGGTGAGGGAAGGATACTGAAATTGTCCCAACCCTGTTACAGTTTGAAACGCCCCTCAACTGCTGTCCACTGCTTCACTCCTAGCTCTGCCCCTTTGAAATTATTAATCCCTACCCCCCGGTAGGCGGAGTTCTCCAGGCCCATACTCAGGAGTCACCACTGCTGTACATTATGTGCCGGTTGTAGAGGCAGAGCGGGGAACATCAGAGAACGCCACAAATTACACAGTGGGCAAGGAGATGGCTGGAGACAGCTGCACAGCCATGCCTTGCAAGTTCGAGAGAGCTGTTGAATTTCAGCACTTCAAGTCAGAGCCTGCCCCCTGCTGCCCAAGCAGTCCGTGACAGTTAGTGTCGAGGAGGGGGGGATTTGTGCATGTGTGCTATCAGTGTGTGTGTGGGGGGGTGGAGGATGTGTGTGACTGTGAGGGAGCTGTCAGTGTCAGTGGGGAGAGGAGCAGGAGGGAGTTGTCAGTGTGTGGAAGTGATGAGAGTTGTCAGTACTGGGGAAATGTGTGTGTGTGTGTACTAGATTTAGGAGTGTGTGTTTGTGAGAGGTTTCAGTTGGGGAATTAGAGTTCATACAGTAATTAAATGTTTTCATATTGAGAACTACATCTCCCAGCATATACAGTGTGCTGGGGATGCTAACAAGCTTTATTTAAAAGTTTAAAAAACATTGCTTTTATGACTGCAATGGTTAAAAAGGGAGAGCTATAAATCAATTTATCAGTGAATGATCGCAGTTTGAGCTGTTACATTTTACTGAACCACCTATCCCTCCACACTCACTACCTGTCCTCAGGATACATTTACCATCCCGGCAGACGGTATACCGGCGGTCATTTGACCGATGTTGGAATCCTGACACCACTTGGGAGACTGGTGCCGGCACACAGACAGCCAACATCCCGAAGGCGAGTATTGGAGGGAGGGTTAGGACCGGGGGAGGGGGTGTTAGGGAAGGCACTAGGAGGTGGGGGGGGGGGGTAGTCCTAGCTGCCACCCCCTGAGGGTTAGCCCTATCCGCCACCCCCCCCAGAGGGTTAGGATTAGGATTAGGTATCATGTGACTGCTGGAATCCCGAGCGCCGGATGCCATACCCAACCCCCTTTACTTTTTCAGGCATTTCTATCTCTCCTCTCTCTGTGGTGTTCCGATTGCCCACTTTCCCTTGTGCTTTTCTCTCTCTCTCTCTCTCTCTCTCTCCTTTGTTTAGAGCATCAGTTTCTGTAGTCCACTTTATCCTTATTTTCTCTAACGTCCTAAGTGGATGCTGGGGACTCCGTAAGGACCATGGGGAATAGCGGCTCCGCAGGAGACTGGGCACATCTAAAGAAAGCTTTAGGACTAGCTGGTGTGCACTGGCTCCTCCCCCTATGACTCTCCTCCAAGCCTCAGTTAGATTTCTGTGCCCGACGAGAAGGGTGCACACTAGGGGCTCTCCTGAGCTTCTTAGTGAAAGTTTTAGTTTAGGTTTGTTATTTTCAGTGAGACCTGCTGGCAACAGGCTCACTGCATCGAGGGACTAAGGGGAGAAGAAGCGAACTCTCCTGCGTGCAGAGTGGATTGGGCTTCTTGGCTACTGGACATTAGCTCCAGAGGGACGATCACAGGTCCAGCCTAGATGGGTCCCGGAGCCGCGCCGCCGGCCCCCTTACAGAGCCAGAAGAGCGAAGAGGTCCGGAAAAATCGTCGGCAGAAGACGTTCCTGTCTTCAATAAGGTAGCGCACAGCACTGCAGCTGTGCGCCATTGCTCTCAGCACACTTCATACTCCGGTCACTGAGGGTGCAGGGCGCTGGGGGGGGCGCCCTGAGACGCAATAAAACACGACAGAAATACCTTACATGGCAAAAAATACATCACATATAGCTCCTGGGCTATATGGATGCATCTTAATCGATGTTGGGTCTATTTAAGATCGATCTTAATCGATGTTGGGCTTCCAGGTTGAAAAAAACACACACATTTGTTTTCACATTAAACAGACAATCACAATAAGCAATCCAACTGCAAAAATTGCTAAGAGCATACGCATGCGCCTGCATTTTCTGTGACTGTCAATCGGTGCGGGGGGGTCAGCAACACTCCATTTCAAAGTCGGAGATGGAGCGGTGCGGGGGCAGGGCTTCAACGGAGAAACAGGAGGCGTGGTCAGAGCGGCTGCATGACATCACAGGCAGCCGTTGCGATCACAAAAATGGTGGCGGCTTCCTGCGCACACGTACAGTCTGCACCAACAGGAGGCTAATCCATTTTTTATGATCACGCTGAACTGCACTGAGACTGCAATTTCAGCGTGGTCAAGAAGGGAGGCGGCATGCTGGGTGGCCATGCCCTGTGATGGGTGGCCCCAGCATGCGAACCAAAGGATTGCAAATTCTGTTACTTAGCAGAATTTGCAATCCTTACTGAATTAGGCCATTGATTACAAAATTGTAAACAATATTTGAAGTTTTTCTTCAGGGACTAACACAAAAGATGCTTGGGGCTACTAACACATGGGTAAGCCACGTAAAGCTTCCCATGGGTCAGTGGCATCACAACGGGGTTGCGGCACACACCCGAGTGTCACCCGCCAAGTGGGGTGACACCAAAGTGCCGGCTCTTCTTCAGTGACAGAATATGGGTGTTTCACTGTGACATTACGTGCAACACCCAGTTTCTGTCACTGTGCAGGAGCCAGCACCACTCACACACTAGTCCCCGGGTACAGCCCCCAACCCCCGGGATACCCGCAGCAACAAAATGGTGATTCAGGCCACGCCCCTACCTATGAGACCATGCCTCCTTTTTACCATTACGCTGCTTATCTGCGCGCACTGCATTACAATCTCCCTCGCCGCCTCTCTGGGTGTCACCAGTGATAGTGACACCTCTGCCATGCTTGTAGCAGCTGGTCCTAAGATCTACGCCTCCAGCCCTGAGTGTTTTCCCTTGTGACTTGTTGATCATCATAGCGAAGCAGATGCTTACAGAAAACTGCAGGGGCTTAGATTGAAAAGAAAAACATTGACGAACCCATCATTTCAGCGACAGGGTCTGCCACACGACTGACTGAAATGACTGGTTGGTTTGGGCCCCCACCAAAAAAGAATCAATCAATCTCTCCTTGCACAAACTGGCTCTACAGAGGCAAGATGTCCACCTCATCATCCTCCGATTCCTCACCCCTTTCACTGTGTACATCCCCCTCCTCACAGATTATTAATTCGTCCCCACTGGAATCCACCATCTCAGATCCCTGTGTACTTTCTGGAGGCAATTGCTGGTGAATGTCTCCACGGAGGAATTGATTATAATTAATTTTGATGATCATCATCTTCTCCACATTTTCTGGAAGTAACCTTGTACGCCGATTGCTGACAAGGTGAGCGGCCGCACTAAACACTCTTTCGGAGTACACACTGGAGGGAGGGCAACTTAGGTAGAATAAAGCCAGTTTGTGCCTCCAAATTGCCTCTTTTTCTCCATCATTCTTTCAAAGGTGACAGAATCATATGCAGTGACAGTAGACGACATGTCAGTAATCGTTGCCAGGTCCTTCAGTCCGGACCAGATGTCAGCACTCACTCCAGACTGCCCTGCATCACCGCCAGCGGGTGGGCTCGGAATTCTTAGCCTTTTCCTCGCACCCCCAGTTGCGGGAGAATGTGAAGGAGGAGCTGTTGACGGGTCACGTTCCGCTTGACTTGACAATTTTCTCACCAGCAGGTCTTTGAACCTCTGCAGACTTGTGTCTGCCGGAAAGAGAGATACAATGTAGGTTTTAAATCTAGGATCGAGCACGGCGGCCAAAATGTAGTGCTCTGATTTCAACAGATTGAATCCTGGTTAAGCAAATTAAGGGCTCCATCCACAAGTCCCACATGCCTAGTTGAATCGCTCTGTTTTAGCTCCTCCTTCAATGTCTCCAGCTTCTTCTGCAAAAGCCTGATGAGGGGAATGACCTGACTCAGGCTGGCAGTGTCTGAACTGACTTCACGTGTGGAAATTTCAAAGGGTTGCAGAACCTTGCACAACGTTGAAATCATTCTCCACTGCGCTTGAGTCAGGTGCATTCCCCCTCCTTTGCCTATATCGTGGGCAGATGTATAGGCTTGAATGGCCTTTTGCTACTCCTCCATCCTCTGAAGCATATAGAGGGTTGAATTCCACCTCGTTACCACCTCTTGCTTCAGATGATGGCAGGGCAGGTTCAGGAATGTTTGGTGGTGCTCCAGTCTTCGGCATGCGGTGGCTGAAGGCAGAAAGTGGCCCGCAATTCTTCGGGCCACCGACAGCATCTCTTGCACGCCCCTGTCGTTTTTTAAATAATTCTGCACCACCAAGTTCAATGTATGTGCAAAACATGGGACGTGCTGGAATTTGCCCAGATGTAATGCACGCACAATATTGGTGGCGTTGTCCGATGTCACAAATCCCCAGTAGAGTTCAATTGGGGTAAGCCATTCTGCGATGATGTTCCTCAGTTTCCGTAAGAGGTTGTCAGCTGTGTGCCTCTTATGGAAAGCGGTGATACAAAGCGTAGCCTGCCTAGGAACGAGTTGGCAATTGCGAGATGCTGCTACTGGTGCCGCCGCTGCTGTTCTTGCTGCGGGAGGCAATACATCTACCCAGTGGGCTGTCACAGTCATATAGTCCTGAGTCTGCCCTGCTCCACTTAACCACAGACAAGTGGACATTGGGTACAACTGCATTTTTTAGGACACTGGTGACTCTTTTTCTGAGGTCTGTGTACATTTTCGGTATCGCCTGCCTAGAGAAATGGAACCTAGAGGGTATTTGGTACCGGGGACACAGTACCTCAATCAAGTCTCTAGTTGCCTCTAAATTAACGATGGATACCGGAACCACGTTTCTCACCACCCAGACCTGAGTTATCCGCTTTGCAGCAGGATGACTGCTGTGATATTTCATCTTCCTCGCAAAGGACTGTTGGACAGTCAATTGCTTACTGGAAGAAGTACAAGTGGTCTTCCGACTTCCCCTCTGGGATGACGATCGACTCCCAGCAGCAACAACAGCAGCGCCAGCAGCAGTAGGCGTTACACTCAAGGATGCATCGGAGGAATCCCAGGCAGGAGAGGACTCGTCAGACTTGCCAGTGACATGGCCTGAAGGACTATTGGCTCTCCTGTCTAAGGAGGAAATTGACACTGAGGGAGTTGGTGGTGTGGTTTGCAGGAGCTTGGTTACAAGAGGAAGGGATTTAGTGGTTAGTGGACTGCTTCCGCTGTCATCCAAAGTTTTTGAACTTGTCACTGACTTATGATGAATGCGCTGCAGGTGACATATAAGGGAGGATGTTCCGAGGTGGTTAACGTCCTTATCCCTACTTATTACAGCTTGACAAAGGCAACACACGGCTTGACACCTGTTGTCCGCATTTGTGTACAGGATGCATACCTTCATGTCCCCATTTATCCACCTCATCAGGCGTAACTCAGATTTGCGGTACAGGACTGTCATTGCCAATTTCAGACGTTGCTGTTTGGTCTCTCCATGGCCCTGAGAATTTTCACCAAGGTAATGGCGGAAATGATGGTGCTCCTGTGCAAGCAAGGTGTCACAATTATCCCGTACTTGGGCGATCTCATAAAAGCGAGATCAAGAGAGCAGTTGCTGAACAGCGTATCACTTTCACTGAAAGTGTTACAGCAACACGGCTGGATTCTCAATATCCCGAAGTCGCAGTTGATTCCTACTACTCGTCTGTCTTTCTTGGGCATGATTCTGGACACAGACCAGAAGAGGGTTTATCTCCTGATAGAAAAGGCCCAGGAACTCATGACTCTTGTCAGGAACCTATTGAAACCAAAACAGGTGTCAGTGCATCACTGCACTCGAGTCCTGGGAAAGATGGTGGCATCATACGAGGCCATTCCATTCGGCAGGTTCCATGCGAGGACTTTCCAATGGGACCTACTGGACAAGTGGTCCGGGTCACATTTACAGATGCATTGGTTGATCACCCTGTCCCCCAGGGTCAGGGTATCACTCTTGTGGTGGCTGCAGAGTGCTCACCTTCTCGAGGGACGCAGATTCAGCATTCAGGGCTGGATCCTGGTGACCACAGACGCAAGCCTCCAAGGTTGGGGAGCAGTCGCACAGGGAAGAAATTTCCAAGGTCTTTGGTCAAGTCAAGAGACTTG
This sequence comes from Pseudophryne corroboree, assembly GCF_028390025.1. NCBI lineage: Eukaryota > Metazoa > Chordata > Amphibia > Anura > Myobatrachidae > Pseudophryne > Pseudophryne corroboree. The sequence continues at coordinate 111,951 of NW_026970410.1, read as the reverse complement.
TCTTCACATCAACATCCTGGAACTAAGGGCCATATACAATGCCCTACGTCAAGCGGAGACCTTACTTTGCGACCAACCGGTTCTGATCCAGTCAGACAACGTCACCGCAGTGGCTCATGTAAACCGCCAAGGCGGCACAAGAAGCAGAGTGGCGATGGCACAAGCCACCAGAATTCTTCGCTGGGTGGAGAATCACGCAAGCGCACTGTCAGCAGTGTTCATTCCGGGAGTGGACAACTGGGAAGCAGACATCCTCAGCAGACACGACCTACATCCGGGAGAGTGGGGACTTCATCAGGAAGTCTTTGCACAGATTACAAGTCGGTGGGAACTGCCACAGATAGACATGATGCCGTCCCGGCTCAACAAAAAGCTACAGAGGTATTGCGCAAGGTCAAGAGACCCTCAGGCAGTAGCTGTAGACGCCCTAGTGACACCGTGGGTGTTCCGGTCGGTCTATGTATTTCCTCCTCTTCCTCTCATACCCAGGGTGTTGAGGATAATAAGACAAAGAGGAGTGAGAACAATCCTCATTGTTCCAGATTGGCCACGGAGGACCTGGTATCCGGATCTGCAGGAAATGCTCACAGAAGATCTGTGGCCTCTCCCTCTAAGACAGGACCTGTTGCATCAGGGGCCCTGTCTGTTCCAAGACTTACCGCGGCTGCGTTTGACGGCATGGCGGTTGAATGCCGGATCCTAGCATTCCGGTTGAGGTCATCCCTACGCTGATAAAGGCTAGGAAGGATGTAACGTTAAAACATTACACCGTATATGGCGAAATTATGTTTCTTGGTGTGAGGCCAGGAATGCTCCTACGGAAGAATTCCATCCGGGCCGTTTCCTTCACTTCCTACAAACTGGAGTGAATTTGGGCCTAAAATTAGGCTCTATTAAGGTCCAGATTTCGGCCTTATCCATTTTCTTTCAAAAAGAATTGGCTTCTCTTCCAGAAGTTCAGACTTTTGTAAAAGGAGTGCTGCATATTCAGCCTCCTTTTGTGCCTCCGGTGGCACCTTGGGACCTTAACGTGGTGTTAAGTTTTCTAAAATTACACTGGTTTGAACCACTTAAAACAGTGAAGTTAAAATATCTCACATGGAAGGTGGTCATGTTATTAGCCTTGGCTTCGGCTAGGCGAGTGTCGGAATTAGCGGCTTTGTCACATAAAAGCCCATATTTGGTATTCCATGTGGATAGAGCGGAATTGCAGACCCGTCCTCAATTCCTACCAAAAGTGGTCTCATCTTTTCATATGAACCAACCTATTGTGGTGCCTGTGGCTACGCGTGACTTGGAGGATTCCGAGTTACTTGATGTGGTTAGGGCTTTGAAAATTTACGTGGCCAGGACGGCTAGAGTCAGGAAAACTGAAGCGCTGTTTGTCCTGTATGCAACCAACAAGATTGGTGCCCCTGCTTCAAAGCAGGCTATTGCTCGCCGGATTTGTAACACGATTCAGCAAGCGCATTCTATGGCTGGATTGCAGTTACTGAAATCGGTCAAGGCCCATTCCACGAGGAAAGTGGGCTCTTCTTGGGCGGCTGCCCGAGGGGTCTCGGCACTACAGCTGTGTCAAGCTGCTACTTGGTCGGGTTCACACACCTTTGCAAAATACTATAAGTTTGATACCCTGGCTGAGGAGGAACTCATGTTTGCTCAATCGGTGCTGCAGAGTCATCCGCACTCTCCCGCCCGTTTTGGAGCATTGGTATAATCCCCATGGTCCTTACGGAGTCCCCAGCATCCTCTAGGACGTTAGAGAAAATAAGATTTTAAACCTACTGGTAAATCTTTTTCTCGTAGTCCGTAGAGGATGCTGGGCGCCCGTCCCAAGTGCGGACTACTTCTGCAATACTTGTATATAGTTATTGCTTCAATAAGGGTTATGTTATAGTTGCATCGGTCCTGCACTGATGCTATGTTGTTTTTTCATACTGATAACTGGGTAGTTTATCACAAGTTATACGGTGTGATTGGTGTGGCTGGTATGAATCTTGCCCTGGATTAACAAAATCCTTTCCTCATACTGTCCGTCTCCTCTGGGCACAGTTTCTCTAACTGTGGCATAGAGGGAGGAGCCAGTGCACACCCAGAACTAAAGTCTTTCTTAAAGTGCCCATGTCTCCTGTGGAGCCCGTCTATCCCCATGGTCCTTACGGAGTCCCCAGCATCCTCCACGGACTACGAGAAAAAGATTTACCGGTAGGTTTAAAATCTTATTTTCTACTTTATTCTTATCTATCCTAGTTTATTACGACCAACTCTCATCCAAGGACAGTGGCGGTTCTTGCCACGGGCAAGCAGGACTTTTGCCCGGGGCGCCGCCTTCCGGAGGGCGCTGGCGCCATCCGGAGGGCGCCGCACCGTGGCAAGAACCGCCACTGCTGCCCGCTGTGTCCCCCGTCCGCCTCCGCTGCCCGCTGCCGTCCCCGTCCTCGGCGCCTCCTGTGAAGGGAACTAGACGCTATGCGTCTAGTTTCCCTTCGTGGAGAGTAACTGCTGAGCGGTGCGCGATGACGTCATCGCGCACCGCACAGCAAAGGTCCTCTCCACGAAGGGAACTAGACGCATAGCGTCTAGTTTCTCTTCGTGGAGAGGACCTTTTGCTGTGCGGTGCGCGATGACGTCATCGCGCACCGCTCAGCATTCAAGCGGCGCTTTCAATGTACAGGGGGCGTGACTCACCACGCCCCCTGTATTAGGCCACGCCCCTTTCCTGCCCGGGGCGCTCTGCGCCCTTGAACCGGTCTTGTCCAAGGAGTTTGATATTCTACTACCTGCATGCAATTTAAATTGCTTAAATTGTTTATATGGTTGATTTGTCCTTCACAATCTATAATCTGCAACTTGGATGTACTTGTGTCATTGAAAATCTTATAATAAAAATGTATATACAGATACTCAACCTGTATATTGAAAAAAAAAAAGTTATAAGACATATGCATTCAATATTTGAAGAAACAAAATAAAATAAAGCTATCTATTGGGTTTCACTAACAAGCACATTGGAAGACTTGACTACTGTTAAAAGACATGCATTACATGGTATAGAGCCACAAACCACAATGTAGTAAAATAAAAACAAACTTACATGTGTATCAAACCTATGTGAGGCTTACATTGATAGTGCAAGATCAACACTCTATCAACTGTGCAAACTAGACTGCACATAAATGCCATAAAATTTATCTGAGATTTTAGTAAATAAGGCCCGTTGCTGTCCGGGTCACGCAGCCGTCACGGCCCGCCCCCATACGGTCCGGTCATGTCTGCGTTGTCCTGACTGTGCCCCCAAAATGGCGGCACAACGCCGCTGGCCCGACTCCTCCTGCCCAGTGACCGCCTCTGCCTGTCAATCAGGCAGAGGCACTCACTGGGCAGAGATGCTGATCGCATCTCTGGCATGTGCCGGTGCACTGCGGCACCAGCACACACGCACTTCAGACCTGATCTCCTGTTGTGTGAATATGCACAGCAGGGATCAGGTCTGAATTAGGCCCTATATACAGCTGTCAGTAAGGCAGGGATGTGCTGCTGCCAGTGAGGCAGGGATGTGCTGCTGGTAGTGAAGCAGTGATGTGCTGCTGTCAGCGAAGCAGTGCAGTGCTGCTGTCAGCGAGACAGGGATGTGCTGCTGTCAGCGAGGCAGGGATGTGCTGCTGTCAGCGAAGCAGGGATGTGCTGCTGTCAGCGAAGCAGGGATGTGCTGCTGTCAGCGAGGCAGGGATGTGCTGCTGTCAGCGAGGCAGGGATGTGCTGCTGTCAGCGAGGCAGGGATGTGCTGCTATAAGTGAGGTAGGGATGTGCTGCTGTCATTGAAGCAGGAATGTGCTGCTGCAGTGAGGCAGAGATATGCAGCCCACTATCTCCCTATCACCCCTGCCTGAGTCACACACTTTCCCTGTCACCCCTGCCTCAGTTACCCACTATCTCCCAGTCACCGCTGCCTCAGTCAACCACTATATCTGCGATCCCTGCCTCAGTCACCCACTATACCAGTCACCCCTGCTTTAGTCACCCACTGTCACCCTATCACCCCTGCTTCAGTCACCCACTATCCCTGTCAACCCTGCCTCAGTCACCCACTATCTCCCAGTCACCCCTGCCTCAGTCAGCCACTATCCCTGTCACCCCTGCCTCAGTCTCTTACTGTCCCTGTCACCCCTGCCACAGTCATCCACTATCTCCCTATCACCCCTGCCTTAGTCATTTATTATACCTGTCACCCACTTTCTTCCCATACTTACCCAACCCCTTCCTATCACCCCTCCCTCAGTAACCCACTATCTCCCTGTCACCCACTATCTCCCAGTCACCCCGGCCTCAGTCACCCACTATCTCCCACTCATACATGCTTCAGTCACCCACTATCTCCCAGTCATTCCTGCCTCAGTCACCTACTGACACCAGTGCAGACATTTCTGCTGCGGCCTCTCCACTCTCCAGCGTGAACGTCCTGACGACTGAGGAAATCCGCTTCCTAGTTGAGGACTCCGGGAATGAACACTGCCGATATTGCTGTCAGATGACTTTCTACCCAACGGAGGATTTTTGATACTTCCAGCTTTGCCATGCAGTTTCGAGTGCCGCCTTGATGATTTGTGTACACTACCGTGGTGGCGTTGTCAGATTGTACTTGAACAGGCCTGTTCTGTACTAGAGGCAGGGCCAGTGTCAATTAATTGAACACTGCCTGCAATTCCAGAATGTATATCAGGAGGAGAGATTCCTCCCTGGTCCACCGACCCTGGAGAAAGTGTTGCTCCAACACCATGGCCCAGCCCAAAAGACTGGCATCCATTGTCAGGAGGACACAGTTGGAGATCCAGAAGGGATGGCCCCTGCTCAACTGTTGGTCCTGTAGCCACCAGCTCAGTGTCAGACGAACCTCCGGAGTCAAGGAGATCATTTGAAACATCATCCGATGAGGCAGGCCGTCCCACTTGGAGAGGATTAACCTCTGCAGAGGGCGGTAATGAAATTGAGCGTACTCTACCATATCGAAAGCCGACACCATGAGGTCTAGTACTTGCATCGCCGTGTGTATCAACACTCTTGGGCGAGAGAGGACGATACTGTCCTGAATTTTCAGGACTTTCTCTGGAGACAGAAACAATTGTTGGCTGTGTGTGTCCAGCAGTGCCCCTAGGTGCACAATGTTCCGAGCAGGGACCAGCGAGGACTTTTTTCAGTTGATGAGCCACCCGTGGACTTTTAGGAATTGGACCGCCAGTTCCAGATAACTGTGGAGAACCTCTTGGGAGTTCACCAGGATCAGCAAGTCGTCCAGATTTGGCAGGATCCTGATTCTCTGATGGTGAAGGGTCGTCATCACGGCCATGACCTTGGTGAATATCCGAGGTGCCGTGGCCAAACCAGAAGGCAGGACTTGAAATCCAAAAACAAACCAGGCACAACACTGCTTAGCTTCCATCATCAGATGAGATTGGACCAGTGGCGTAACTACTGCCCCCGCAGTCCTCGCGGTGGCTTGGGGGCGAGGGGCTGCGGGGGCGCCACTGATTTACAGCAGACTGACATGCGGACGAGCGTCCGCATGTCAGTCTGCAGTCTCCTTCCCTCCGCCGCTTTTTGGAGGGACACGGAGGGCACACAGCGCGCCTCCCTGTGTCCCTCCTGCTGCATCATCTCCGGCGGCCGCGGGTCTAATAGGGGGAAGTGCCGTCCGTGAGCTCTAATTGGCTCATGAACCGGCACTTCCCCCTATTAGACCCGCGGCCGCCGGAGATGATGCAGCAGGAGGGACACAGGAGAGACGAGCTGTGCCCTCCGTGTCCCTCCAAAAAGCGACGGCGGGGGGGGGGGTAAATATCTGGCACTGGGGGCATATATGGCACGGGGGGGGGAGGGAGGAATATCTGGCACTGGGGCATTTCTGGCACTGGGGGGAATATCTGGCACTGGGGGCATATCTGGCACTGGGGGGGATATCTGGCACTGGGGCATATATGGCACTGGGGGGGAATATCTGGCACTGGGGGCATATATGGCACTGGGGGGGGTATCTGGCACTGGGGGCATATATGGCACGGGGGGCATATATGGCACTGGGGGGAATATCTGGCACTGGGGGCATATATGGCACTGGGGGGGAATATCTGGCACTGGGGGCATATGTGTACCTGGCACATGGGGGGGACGACTATATTTGGCACTGGGGCATGTAAGTACCTGGCACCGTGGGGGAATATCTGGCACTGGGGACATATGTGGCACTTGGAGCACAGCCCTAGCAACAAGGACTACCTCCTAGCAACGAGCATGACACCCAGTGCATGAAACATCTGGCAACGAGCATGACACCCAGTGCATGAAACACCAGGCAACGAGCATGACACCCAGTGCATGAAACCCCTGGCAACGAGCATGACACCCTGAGCATGAAAACCCCTGGCACCGTGCATGGAACCAAGAGCATGAAACCCCTGGCAACGAGCATGACACCCAGTGCATGAAACCCCTGACAACGAGCAGGTAATTGAAAAGTAATTAGAAGCCTTACTGTAGGACTTAATGTGTAATGGGCATTACGGTGTGTGGCATAATGTATCACGGACATTGCGGTGTGTGTCATAATGTGTCGCAGGCATTACGGTGTATGGTATACTATATCGCGGGCATTGTGATATGTGGTATAATGTCTCAGGGTCATTGCAGTGTGTGGCATAATGTATCACGGACATTGCGGTGTGTGTCATAATGTGTCAGGCATTACGGTGTGTGGTATACTATATCACGGGCATTGTGGTATGTGGTATAATGTCTCAGGGTCATTGCAGTGTGGCATAATACATAACGGGCATTGCGATGTGTGGCATAGGGTATAACGGGCAGGGCATTGCGGTATGTGTCACAGGCATTACGGTGTATGGTATACTATATCACGGGCATTGTGGTATAATGTCTCAAGGTCATTGCAGTGTGTGGCATAATGTGTCACAGGCATTGTATGTGCTATAATGTATCGGGCATTGCAGTGTGTGGCATAATGTATCACGGACATTGCGGTGTGTGTCATAATGTGTCACAGACATTGTATGTGCTATAATGTATCAGGGGCATTGCAGTGTGTAGCATAATGTATAACGGGCATTGCGATTCCTGTCATAATGTGTCACAGGCATTACGGTGTGTGGCATAATGTGTCACAGACATTACGGTGTGTGGCATAATGTGTCGGGGGCATTACAGTGTGTGCATATTGTGTCGTGCATTATTGTGTGCGGCATAATGTCTAAGGGCCATTGCAGTATGTGGCATAATGTATACTGGGCATTACTATAAGGAGGAAAAATGACAAATAATGTAAGGGGCATGAATCAGGATTATTTTTCTTTCCTGTGGTGGCCAACGTATGGGCGTGCAGGTTGCAAAACTGGGGTATAAGGTAGTCTTTTCCTGCAATGCCACGCCCCTTTATGCGAAACCACGCCCACTCCAACAAAACCACGCCCCTTTTTGACGCGCGCGCCTTGGGCGCGCGCATATTTATCCCTTTCTTGCTCCCAATTATGGAGCATGAAGGGGGGGGGGGGGGGCGCCGAAGAATTTTTTGGCTTGGGGGAGAAAAATTTCTAGTTACGCCACTGGATTGGACATATCCAGTGTGATGCGGCTGTAGATGATTTTTGCTGTTTCTAACTTCTACATCAATGAATAAGTTTCAAAATAGAATGCATCAAGAGAACGGTGTTGGTAGTATAAAACTACCTACAGCACCTGGTATTCCCAGGTGGTCTCACATCCAAGAACAAACCAGGCCTAAGATCAGGTGATATTGGGCATATACAGTGTGGTGTGGCTGTAGATATGTATGTATCACACCTTCCTCTATACATATACATACATACATACATACATACATACATACATACATACACACACACACACACACCTATATCTGTACGTACACTGACATACACACACCAACATCTATACATTAACACGCTGACCCCTAAACGTACACCAACGTACCCACACCTGCATCTATACCTACACATGCTGACACGTGGACGTACACCGGCTTACCCACATGTGAATCTATACATACATGTGCTGACACCTGGACATACACTGATGTACCCACACCTAACATCTATACATACACATGCTAACACCTGGACGTATACAGACGTACCCACATTTGCATCCATGCATATATAGATGTAGGTGTGTGTACGTCAGTGTACGTCCAGGTGTCAACGCGTGTATGTATAGATGCAGGTGTGGGTACGTCTGTGTATGTCCAGGTGTCAGAATGTGTATGTATAGATGCAGGTGTGGGAAGGTCAGTGTAGGTTCAGGTGTCAGCGCGTGTATGTATAGATGCAGGTGCTTGTATGTCCAGATGTCAGTGCATGTATGTATAGATGCAAGTGTGGGTACGTCGGTGTATGTCCATTTGTCAGCGCGTGTATATATAGATGCAGGTGCTTGTATGTTGGTGTATGTCCAGGTGTCAGCATGTGTATGTATAGATGCAGGTGTGGGAATGTTGGTGTATGTCCATGTGTCAGGGCGTGTATGTATGGATATTAGGTGTGGGTACATCAGTGTATGTCCAGGTGTTAGCGCATGTATGTATAGATGTATATATACACACACATACGATAGATAGATAGATAGATAGATAGATAGATAGATAGATAGATAGATAGATAGATAGATAGATAGATATTATAAGGGCACGGTCGTGCCCTTATATTAAGGCTGAATCGAACAAACGGAATTCTCCCATAGGGAACTTCTGAGATGGGGGCATGGTGTTTGAGGGGCTACACCTCAAAACTGATTTGACGTACTGAGCTGAAATTTGGCATGGGCGTGTAGAATCGTCACCCGGTGCTGCATGCCAAATTTCAGGGCAAAATAATAAAAAATGAGGAATTGGGAGTAACCTAAAGTTCCAACTGTCAGTTTTTTTCTGTGACTTCCTTTGTGGCTTTTTGACACCGTTTTCCTATAGAGTGAATTAGATATTTTTTGGGAAGGCATAACTCCGGATAGAGGACGAATTAAGACTTGGGGTTTGTTTTACTAGATAGAGTATGCCCCAGTGTAGTGCCTTTTGGGGTTGTGGTTTTTCAGAAAGTTATAGGGTTTTTTTAATTAAGAGAAATATGCCCCATTATAGAGATAGGGCTTTTCAATTTGTTGCGGCTGCGCAGTGGCCGCCAGGAGAGCGAGAGTGAGTGAGGGAAGGGGTCTCGTGCAGGCTGAGGTTATAAAAGTAGCTGCTGGCGGCGGGAGGAGAGCCAGCGGTTCCTGGGTGTGTGCACCTGCGGTCCCTTACAGACTGCAGCGACCCATTAGGACTGTGGAGGAGAGGGGTAGCGGCATAGCAGCCGCAGGCTTACCGAAAGTGCTCACTACTGAGCAATATGGTCCCCTTACCCGAAGTGGGAGCCGCAGCGGGAGGAATAGCTGGAGTTGCGCCGCAGGAGAAAGTCAGAGGACATCCAGAAGAGACATCCGGTGCAGCGCTGACTCCTGACTGACAGCGCTTGCCTACTGAGCGGTGTGGTACCCCCACACCTGAAGCGGGTGCGGGAGCGGCAGCCGGAGAAGACAGCTGTGCTGCACGGAAGAAGTCAGGCAGCAGCAGCAGCACCAGCGGGCTGAGGTGGGGAGGATCAGTATGGTCCCTTACGTGCGGCTCACATTCAGATCCATCCGGCTCCCTTCCCCTCCCTTCCCCTCCTCCCCTGCACCCTTAGCAGCCTGCCCCCACATCTCATTCACCCACCGCCGCAGACTCCTCCCCCACATGGTTATTATAATAAGGCCACCCCCCTACCCCCTTCCCTCCCTGCTGTGTGTCCAGCCCCCTCACCTGCTGTGTGTCCGGCCTACCCCCCCCCTCACCTGCTGTGTGTCCAGCCCCCCCCCTCACCTGCTGTGTGTCCAGCCCCCCCCCCTCACCTGCTGTGTGTCCGGCCTACCCCCCCCCCCTCCCTGCTGTGTGTCCAGCCACCACCCCCCTCACCTGCTGTGCGTCTGGCCTACCCCCCCCCTGCTGTGTGTCCAGCCCCCCCCCTCCCTGCTGTGTGTCCGGCCTACCCCCCCCTCCCTGCTGTTTGTCCGGCCTACCCCCCCCCCTCCCTGCTGTGTGTCCAGACCCCCCCCTCACCTGCTGTGTGTCCAGCCACCCCCCCCCTCACCTGCTGTGTGTCCGGCCTACCCCCTCCTCCCTGCTGTTTGTCCGGCCACCCTCCCCTCCGCTGCTGTGTGTCCGGCGGCCTACCCCCCCCCTCCCTGCTGTGTGTCCGGCCTACCCCCCCTCACCTGCTGTGTGTCCAGCCCCCCCCCTCACCTGCTGTGTGTCCAGCCCCCCCCTCCTCCCCTGCTGTGTGTCCAGCCCCCCCCCCTCCCTGCTGTTTGTCCGGCCACCCTCCCCTCCCCTGCTGTTTGTCCGGCCACCCTCCCCTCCCCTGCTGTGTGTCCGGCCACCCTCCCCTCCCCTGCTGTGTGTCCGGCCACCCTCCCCTCCCCTCCCCTGCTGTGTGTTCGGCCTACCCCCCCCTCACCTGCTGCGTGTCCAGCCCCCCCCCCTCACCTGCTGCGTGTCCAGCCCCCCCCCTCACCTGCTGTGTGTCCAGCCCCCCCCCCCTCACCTGCTGTGTGTCCAGCCCCCCCCCCTCACCTGCTGTGTGTCCAGCCCCCCCCCTCACCTGCTGTGTGTCCAGCCCCCCCCCTCACCTGCTGTGTGTCCAGCCCCCCCCCCCTCACCTGCTGTGTGTCCAGCCCCCCCCTCACCTGCTGTGTGTCCAGCCCCCCCCTCACCTGCTGTGTGTCCAGCCCCCCCCCTCACCTGCTGTGTCCAGCCCCCCCCCCTCACCTGCTGTGTGTCCAGCCCCCCCCCTCACCTGCTGTGTGTCCAGCCCCCCCCTCACCTGCTGTGTGTCCAGCCCCCCCCCCTCACCTGCTGTGTGTCCAGCCCCCCCCCTCACCTGCTGTGTGTCCAGCCCCCCCCTCACCTGCTGTGTGTCCAGCCCCCCCCCCTCACCTGCTGTGTGTCCAGCCACCCCCCCTCCCCTGCTGTGTGTCCTGCCTACCCCCCCCCTCCCTGCTGTTTGTCCGGCTACCCTCCCCTCCCCTGCTGTGTCCTGCCTACCCCCCCTCCCTGCTGTGTGTCCAGCCACCCCCCACCCCCCTCACCTGCTGTGTGTCCGGCCTACCCTCCCCCCCTCCCCTCCCCTGCTGTTTGTCTGGCCACCATCCCCTCCCCTCCCCTGCTGTGTGTTCGGCAACTCCCCCCTCTTCCTGCTGTGTTCGGCCACCCCCTACCCCCTCCCCTCCCTGCCGTGTGTCCGGTCACCCTCCCCTCTCTGCTGTGTGTCCAGCCACCCCCCCCCTCTCTGCTGTGTGTCCGGCCACCCCCCCCAGACACGCAGCGCCTGACACACACAGACATGCAACGCCTGACACGCATACGCATATGCAGCGCCTGACACACACGCACACACACAGCACCTGACACACACACACACACACACACAGCACCTGACACACACGCACACACACAGCACCTGACACACACACACACAGCACCTGACACTAACACGGACCTGACACACGCGCATACACTCACACGCAGCACCTGACACACACGTAGCACCTGACACACGCACACACAGACGCAGCACCTGACACTCACACGGACCTGACACACACGCACACACTCACACGCGGCGCCTGACGCACATAGACACGCGGCGCCTGACGCACACGCGGCGCCTGACAGGCACGCGGTGCCTGACACACACGCACAGGCAGCGCCTGGCACACACGCACAGGCAGCGCCTGGCACACACGCAAAGGCAGCGCCTGGCACACACGCAGCGCCTGACACACACAGACACGCAGCGCCTGACGCACAGGCAGCGCCTGACACACACGCACACGCAGCGCCTGACACACGCAGCGCCTGACACACGCAGCGCCTGACACACACACGCACCTGACACTCACATGCTCCTGACACACGCAGCACCTGACATACTCACACGCAGCACCTGACACACACGCAGACACGCAGCACCTGACACACACACACAGCACCTGACACACAAACGCAGCACCTGACACACAAACACGCAGACACGCAGCGCCTGACACACACGCAGACACGCAGCGCCTGACACACACGCAGACACGCAGCGCCTGACACACACGCAGACACGCAGCGCCTGACACACACGCAGACACGCAGCGCCTGACACACACGCAGCGCCTGACACACACGCAGCGCCTGACACACACGCAGACACGCAGCGCCTGACACACACGCAGACATGCAGCGCCTGACACACACGCAGCGCCTGACACACACGCAGACACGCAGCGCCTGACACACACGCAGCGCCTGACACACACGCAGCGCCTGACACACACGCAGACACGCAGCGCCTGACACACACGCAGACACGCAGCGCCTGACACACACGCAGACACGCAGCGCCTGACACACGCAGACACGCAGCGCCTGACACACGCGCAGACACGCAGCGCCTGACAGACACGTACACACACACACACACACACACACACACACACACACAGCACCTGACACAGATATGCAGCGCCTGACACACACACGCAGACATACAGCGCCTGACACACACACACGCAGACATGCAGCACCTGACACACACATGCAGCACCTGACAGACACACACACCCACACACACACACAGTCATGCAGCACCTGACACACCCACACACACACACATGCATCACCTGACACACCCACACACACAGACATGCATCACCTGACACACCCACACACATATACAGACATGCAGCACCTGACACACACACACACACACACACAGACATGCAGCGCCTGACACACACACACATACAGACATGCAGCACCTGACACACACACACACATACAAACATGCAGCACCTGACACACACACACACACACACATATATACATGTGGCATTTAACGCACACACGCACAGCACCTGACACACAATCATATACACTCAGAGCACCTAACACACACATACACTCGCAGCACCTCACACACACTCGTATACACACGCAGCACCTGCCACTCACACATACATGAACAGCACCTGACACACACATACACGCACAGCACCTGACAGTCACACACATACAGATGCGACAGCTGACACAAACACATACACGCTCAACACCTGACACCCACGTGGCAGCTGACGCATACAAATGCAGCACCTGAAATACACACATATACATGTGCAGCACCTGAGACACACACATACACGTACAGCACCTGAGACACACACACACACACACATGTATGTACACGCGCGGCTCCAGGCACACACATACGTACGTACACACACGGCACTTGACACACACACGTACACGCGCGGCACCTGACACACACACACGTACGTACGTACGTACGTACGTACGTACGTACGTACGTACGTACGTACATGTGTGGCACCTGACACACACACGTATGCACACGTGTGGCTCCTGACACACACGCGCGTTGCTCCTGACACACACACATGTACGTACGCGCTCGGCTCCTGACACACACACGTATGTATACGCGCGGCACCTGAAACCTACACGTATGTACGTATACGCGCAGCTCCTGATACCCTCACGCATGTACACACGTGGCTCCTGGCACACTGGCACACACACACACACGTACACGCGCGGCACCTGACACATACACGCGTGTACGTACACACATGCAAAGCACCTGACATACACACATGTAGGTACGCGCCACCTGACACACACACACACACACACACGTACACGCACGACACCTGACACACACGTACGTACGCGCACGGCACCTGACACACACGTACATACTAGTGATGAGTGGGTTCGGTTCGTCGGAATCCGGACCCCCCGAACTTCACCCATTTTACATGGGTCCGAGGCAGGTTCGAACCTTCCCGCCTTGCTCGGCTAACCCGAGCGCGCCCGAACGTCATCATCCCGCTGTCGGATTCCCGCGAGATTCGGATGTCTGCATTCGTGGAAAGGGGTCCCATGTGTAAACATGGGACCCCTTTCAGTCCGTCTGGTCCGGGTGTTCGGTTTGTTGTTTTGCCAAGTACGTGGAGTTAATCTGGAACCTGGATCAGGTGAGTATAATTATCTTTTATTTTCAGGTACCCGTGGATTCTACTTGGAGAAGAGGACCGACTGCTTCGTGTCAACATAGGTAAGTATGTGTGTGTCGGCAGGTGTGAAATAAAGTTATACTTTCACGGTGTCTGTGTCCTGTTTTTATTTGGGTATTTTTCCCCCAGTAGAACTACAGGTACCAGCGGGCCCGTTTTTCTCCCGCATGCTGGTACTTGTGGTTCTCAAAGTACCAGATTGCGGGGGAGGCTTGCTGGGACTTGTAGTACTACTGGAAAAAACAATATTCTTTCAATTTTCTCAAGGCTATCAGCCTCCCATCCGCAGCCCTTGGATGGGGGGGACAGCCTCGGGCTTCACCCCTGGCCCTTGGGTGGCTGGGGGGGGGACCCCTTGATTGAAGGGGTCCCCACTCCCCCAGGGTACCCCGACCAGGGGTGACTAGTTGGATATTTAATGCCACGGCCGCAGGGCACTGTATAAAAGTGACCCCCGGCTGTGGCATTATCTGTCCAGCTAGTGGAGCCCGATGCTGGTGTAAAAATAATGGGGGACCCTACTCTTTTTGTCCCCCGTATTTTTTGCACCAGCACCAGGCGCAGAGCCCGGAGCTGGTTTTAAAAATACGGGGGATCCCCTGCCCGTTTTTCCCCCGGATTTTTAGAACCAGGACCGGCTCGAAGAGCCCGAGGCTGGTTATGCTTTGGAGGGGGGACCCCACGCAATTTTTCTTTTCCGGGTTTTTCACATTCCATTTAAAAAAAAAAAAAAAATAATAATAATCTTTTAAAAAATATATAAATAATACTTGTGCCTCCAAAAAAGACAAACCAAGTACCTAATCCCTTCTAATATAAATAGATATGCTATTACCCCAAAAAAATATTATTTTTTATTAGATTCCGCCTGCAAAGTGTGGCGGTTTGAAAATGACGAATTTACTGTTTAAAAGCACTGTTGTCGAATTTACAAACTTCAATTGAATATACTTTTGTTGAATTGCCGCATTTGTACCATTGCAGAAAAGTCGAATTTGTCAAATGTCGAATTTTAAAAAGTCGAATTTTGAAAGGATGCAAGAATAGGCCCCGCCCCCATCTTCACATCAGCCGTCCCCTTCTACCCCTCTACCTTGCTCTCTCCTGTCTGTGCTCTCTCCTGTCTGTAGGACTAGGCCCCGCCCCCTTCTTACCCTCCAGTGACTGCTCTCTCCTGACAAGTGGACCAGGCTTGCCCCCTACACGCTGCTGGTGTCTTCATTGTTACTTGGTCTGGAGCTCCGTTGGGGAGAGAACTCACGTGAGCTCATTAAGAATGAGGAACTGGGATGTTTTCATTTTATTGTGAGTAGTGTAGTGTGGTGATGTAGTATGTTGTATGGGGGGTATAGTGTAACTATGAAGTGCAGCATATGGGAGGGCTATAGCATAGTGATGTAGTGTGGCATATGGGGGGTGGTAGCGCATAGGCGTGCGTACAGGGGGTGCCTGGTGCGCACAGGCACTCCCTAATGTCCAGCACCGCTGCACGCCACGCTTGCTGTGGCACAGTGATCGCTGAGTGTGTGATCGGTGGAGCCTAGCCTGTAGCTCATTTCCGTACCTCCCACCACCGCTGCGCCCGCCCCCCCTCTGCCTGCTGCTAATACTATGCTGAGTGCATTCGTCGGCGGCCTCACTGGGGGGACTGGTGTCACCTTGCAATGTGACGTGGTGATGTCCGCCTATGCTCTCCTCCCGCCCACCCGTGCTTTCCTCCCGCTGCGGTCTCTCAGTCCTAGTGTGCCGCGGCTGCCACACCACTGGCAGTGTTCCTCTAGGGGGGACTGGGAGCCGCCGGCAGACACATTCTGCTGAGACTTACTTGTCAGTGCGGGTTCCGGATGGCAGGCGGCGGGTGGGAGGGCAGACGGGGAGCAGGTGTCACAAGGAGTGTGTGGGTAACTAATTCACAATACTTCCGCTCAACGTGGCACTGCTGGTCCTTCATCTCCCATGTCTCTTCACCAGGTGGCGGGCGGCCCGGAAATTAAGTGATGTGTTGTGCAGCAGTCAGTGTGAAGTGACTGTGAGTAACACTGATGGTGCTGATGATGCTGCTGCAGAATCGGGAAGCAATTAATTCATAAATATAATGTACTCAGTGTATTATACATACATAAACATGTACATACGTGTATTTGTGTATACATGTATATACATGAGTGTGTGTGCATATATATATATATATATATACAGCCAGTTCCCAGGAACAAAAGTCCTCCCCCGCTTCCGCTAAGTCCACAGCATGACGCTGGGGCTCCACTGGTGGAGCCAGGTGCGGTGGGGGCCCGTCTCAAGTGCTTCAGCAATCAGTGGGCTTGCTCACAGGTAGATCCCTGGATTCTACAAGTAGTGTCTCAGGGATTCAAGCTGGAATTCGAGACGTCTCCCCCTCGCCGTTTCCTAAAATCTGCCTTGCCAACATCTCCCTTGGACAGGGAGGCTGTGATGGAGGCAAATTCACAAGCTGTATTTGCAGCAGGTGATAGTCAAGGTACCCCTCCTTCAACAAGGAAGGGGTTACTATTCCACAATGTTTGTGGTACCGAAACCGGACGGTTCGGTGAGACCCAATTTAAATTTTAAATCTTTGAACACGTATATAAAACGGTTCAAGTTCAAGATGGAATCGCTCAGGGCGGTTATCTCAAGCCTGGAGGAAGGGGATTACATGGTATCACTGGACATCAAGGATGCTTACCTGCATGTCCCCATTTACTCTCCTCACCAGGAGTACCTCAGATTTGTGGTACAGGACTGTCATTCTGCGGCGGGACTGCCGCATTCTAGATCAGTAAAAGCCCATTCCACGAGGAAGGTGGGCTCTTCTTGGGCGGCTGCCCGAGGGGTCTCTGCTTTACAACTTTGCCGAGCTGCTACTTGGTCGGGGTCAAACACATTTGCAAGATTTTACAAGTTTGACACCCTGGCTGAGGAGGACCTAGAGTTCGCTCATTCGGTGCTGCAGAGTCATCCGCACTCTCCCTCCCGTTTGGGAGCTTTGATATAATCCCCATGGTCCTTACGGAGTCCCAGCATCCACTTAGGACGTCAGAGAAAATAAGATTTTACTCACCGGTAAATCTATTTCTCGTAGTCCGTAGTGGATGCTGGGCGCCCATCCCAAGTACTTGTACATAGTTATTGTTAACAAAAGGGTTATTGTTGAGAGCCATCTGTGCAGAGGCTCCGTTGTTGTCATACTGTTAACTGGGTATAATATCACGAGTTGTACGGTGTGATTGGTGTGGCTGGTATGAGTCTTACCCGGGATTCAAAATCCTTCCTTAGTGTCAGCTCTTCCGGGCACAGTATCCTAACTGAGGTCTGGAGGAGGGTCATAGGGGGAGGAGCCAGTGCACACCAGGTAGTCCTAAAGCTCTCTTTAGTTGTGCCAAGTCTCCTGCGGAGCCGCTATTCCCCATGGTCCTTACGGAGTCCCAGCATCCACTACGGACTACGAGAAATAGATTTACCGGTGAGTAAAATCTTATTATATATATATATATATATATATATATATGACTTGGGGTTTGTTTTATTAGATAGAGCATGTCCCTGTGAAGTGCCTTTTGGGGTTGTGGTTTTTCAGAAAGTTACAGGTTTTTTTTAATTAAGAGAAATATGCCCCATTATAGAGATCGGGCATTTCAATTTGTTGCGCCTGCGCAGTTGCCGCCAGCAGGGGGTGTACTAGAGTGCCTTCTCTTGAGAGCCGCAATATGGCCGCCTTCTCCCCGGTTATTCTGTAAATAGGAAAATAACCTCACAGGTTCACATAAGGCAGAGTTGCCACTACTAGTGCAGGGCTGTAACTTACAGTACTAAGGAAAAGCCATATACTAAAGCGGCGCGGTGACCTCACCCCTCTCAGAGACACCAGGGCGCAGCACACTGGTACACACACCTGTTAGCTCTGGGCAGCACTATAGGACCCTCCTGTAATGCTGTGCTGGCGGCGTGTAGTGATCAGGGCACTGGGAGACTGGCTGGCTGGTCTCCGTCTCTGCTGCCTATAGAACTTCCACCTCTGTTATATATCAGGGCTGCTCTCCTGTTATGATTCCAATACTCTGGTCTGGGGATATCTTATAGCAAGGACCTGAGTACTGGAACGTAATGCTTGGAAAGGGAGTGGGAACGGGAATAGCCCCTGGCGCCCTATCTCCGTTGTCTCGCCCTGCTGTCAGAAATCTCTTGCGAGACTATGGTTGCTTGGGCCCATGGCAGCCGCGTTTGAAGGGCGGATAACGTCTGCCCAACTCCGATGCCCCCTCAGGTCTTAATGGGAGACAAAGAGAAATCCGAGACAGGGTGATAACAAGGGGCCCTCTACTAAACAACAAAGCCAGGGGCTCAAAACTAACTTTAAACTAGAGTATGTGCGGAAAACCGCCAGGGAAAAGGACAACCAAAATACCCACTTGTCCACTCTTCTACCCGGCACCGGCGAGTTCCGGAGAGGAGTGTGGGAGCGTAAACCTCCGCAAATGCACCAACACAGAATACAAAATAAAGCGGCCTAGGCCGCAGCACGCGGCAGAGCCGCCACTCACGAAAACCACACGAGATCCTCTAGCGACTGTTGCGGGTAAATGAGGACTGGAAGACTCCTTGGGAAGAGATGACAACACTAAGATTCAGGAACTCTGAGGACAGGAATGACCGGACACAGCAGAACTGGAACAGACGTCAGCAAACCAAAGCAGCATGCAGGAAGCTATTACCGGCGTCTGTGTGAAGCACTGGGAAGGTATTTAGCAGGGAGTCCTTCAATCAGAAGTTCAGAGCCTGATTAGCACAATGCCGTGCAGCTGCCTTGCTGCACGACCAGAAGACAAGTGTGTGTGTGTAGTTCACTTGATTGACCCTGCAAGGGGAGCGCAGTCCATCCGTGGCGTCCCCGTTGCTAGGGTCCAGGCGGCTCAGCGCGCCCGGCGTCCTAGCGTTGCTAGGGAGCCGGCGGCTAGCACGCTCGGCGTCCCTAGTTGCTAGGCGCCGGGCCGCGAGGACATCGCGGACCACGGCGCCTAACACCTGTGTGTTCTCTTCCTCTCCTACCTCACACTGGAACTGGCCGCCCAGAGAACGAGAGGGCAGCGGCTGACATCAGAGAGGGTGCAGCAATCTGTGTGGGCAGAGCCCCTCACAGCAAGGTGTCCTTATGCTGTGCCCCGTGTAATCACTGTGATCCATACAGACTCACCCTGGTATGCTCTCTATTATTTTTTTTTTTACACTGCGGCATGCTCGAGGGAAGGGAGCAGGCACCACCCCACCGCCACTACTCCTCCGCCAGCATCACTACCGAGCCGGTCAGTGTTCCGGCGGCAATGAGCAGTAGGCAGCCACCAGCAACAACAGTCAGGAAGCTGTTACTCCCGGCAGCAGTAGCGTCAAGCTGCAATTCAGCCAGCGGCACGATGATCCGGGAGACAGTGGCAGCACAGGGAAGCAGTACCCCCTCCAATCGCAGCACCAACTAGGAGACTGAGGCAGCAACCTGCCCCCAGCAGCAGCACCACCCTGATGATAGGTAAGATGCATTTTGGTGTCACAAGAAGGTGGCCGGAGTAGTGGCTGGCTGTGGTCACACCCCGGGGAAAAGTGATAGTGATTTCAGTGTTCCCTTGCGTGGGGATTGGATGTGTAGATGTATGGAGGCTATGTATGTATAGATGTGAGCGGCAGTGTGCGGATGTATGAGAGCGGCAGTGTGCGGATGTATGAGAGCGGCAATGTACGGCTGTATAACTGCGTCGGTGTGCGGCTGTATGAGTGCGATGGTGTGCGGCTGTATGCGTGCGGCGGTGTGCTGCTGTAAGAGTGCGGCAGTGTGCGGCTGTAAGAGTACGGCTGTAAGAGTACGGCTGTAAGAGTGCGGCTGTAAGAGTGCGGGGTTGTACGGATGTATGAGAGTGGGGTTGTACGGATGTATGAGAGCGGGGTTGTACGGATGTATGAGAGCGGCAGTGTATGGATGTATGAGAGCAACAGTGTACAGTTGTGTGAGAGCGGCAGTGTGCGGATGTATGAGAGTGGCGGTGTACGGATGTATGAGAGCGGCAGTGTATAGGGAGGGATGTCGGAATGCTGTTATAGGGTTCCTAATACAAAATGCCACGTTGGGCTTGATGGGCAGGTAGTGCGGCAAGCACACCCAAATTGGCATCTGACGTCGCCTGCAGTCCACACTGTTGTGAGGAGTCAGAGTTAATTTTGACTGTGTAGTGTACTCACAGAGGACCTACCGCCCGTCCCCTCCTCGCATCTGAGCAGCAGGTCAGGCTCTTATTTTCTTTTTAATCAGGAGAGGCCGAGTGAACTGTGAGCAGGGGGGCAGAGCTACATGGGACCCAGAGGGGCTGCTGTGCTGTCAGAGAGGGAGAGGAAGAGAGAGATGAAGCTACTGCAGATCCCCAGCTGATTGTGAGGTGCCGGGTTGAAGGGTGATGTGATCACCCTTCTCCCTCGCTGCCGCTGGGGACCGCATCTAGGCTTCCTCCATCGAGGGCATGCGGCGCAGCAGTGGGCAGCGTGTAATGAGTTTGTCTGACTCATTATACTGCTGCCTGTTGTGGACACCTCCGTCCGTACGGACTGGTGTACATGCCCAGCACAGAGGTGACAGTGTTGGTGGAAGTGCTGCCCAGTTCTGACCCTGCAGGCCTCCCTGATCTGACTGCGGCCGCTGCTACTGCTGCGGCCCGAAACCCCTGCCGGTCCCCTCCATAGACTTCTGCCTGTCCAGCGCTGAGGTACTAGGGGTATCCCAGCTGCGGGAAGGGTATGTCTCTGGCTTTCTCTCCGGCAGGGGAAGGTGACAGCGGCGGAGGAAGTGTTGCCCACCTCAGACACTGCAAGCCTCCCCGATCCAGCTGCGGCCACAGCTGATGCTGCCAGAACCCCCTGCTGGTCTCCTTTGTTGACTGCCGCATGGCCAGTGCTGAAGTACTGGGGGTAGGCCAGCTACGGGAAGAGTGTCTCTGCCTCGGGCTCTCTCTCTCTGTCAGGGGAAGGAAGGGCTGATTCTCTGGCACAACAGGGAGGGCTAGGCTGCAGGAACACAGCACTGGAAGAAACAGGAGGCCAAACTCATGACCAAAAAGTGAGCAGTGCAGTGATCAGCCCCCTAGTCTTTCCCTCTCTCTGGGTGCAGAGCTGTATTCTACAGAGAGAGCTGGGATGGGAAGAAGGGGAACGGCACCTGACACACACATACACGCGCAACACCTGACACACACACATACACGTGCGGCACCTGACACACACACACGTAGCATCAGACACAATAAAATAAACATGCAGCACCTGACACATGCATATACACGCAGCACCTGACACATGCATATACACGCAGCACCTGACACATGCATATACACGCAGCACCTGACACATGCATATACACGCAGCACCTGACACATGCATATACACGCAGCACCTGACACATACATATACACGCACACCATCAGACACACACATACACACGCAGTGCCTTAATCACACACACATAGACACGTGCAGCACCTGAGGCACACACATGTACACGCGCAGCACCTGACGCACACACATGTACATGCGCAGCACCTGACGCACACTCATGTACACACGCAGCACCTGACGCACACTCATGTACACGCGCAGCACCTAATGCACACTCACGTACACGCGCAGCACCTGACGCACACTCATGTACACGCGCATCACCTGACACAGACATACGTATTCATGCACAGCACCAGACATACACTTGTACACACGTGGAGCACCTGATACTCACACACATATACACCCGCAACACCTGACACACACACACACACACGTGCGGCAGCTGACGCATACACACGCACCATCAGACACACTCATATATACACGCAGCACCTGACACACACATACACACAGGAGCTGACACACATATACACGCGCAGCACCTGACACACACACACATATACACGCGCAGCACCTGACACCACGCACTCACACGTACAAGCAATGCATTTCACGCCTACCTCCAGCCTCAGTTACAGGCTGCTGCCGCCTACCCCCCTCCCTGCATCAGCTGCAAAGGCAGCAAAATATTTTGACCAAAGTCTAAAGGCCCGTACACATTAAACGATGTCGCTCTGTGAGCTACATCGTCTAATGTTTCCCCTCCCGGGCCGGCCGGCGGCTGACTGTACACACTGAGCGATATGACCGCTCATATCGCTCAGTGACGTGACGCCCCCGCCAGCCCTGCATGAAGGTCGTGGACGACAGTCCACATCCTTCCTGCATGCCCTACCGACAGCGAAGATTGTTGCCGACCCGCGGGGCCGCGCATCGTTTGTCGCTGGCTGCATACACACTTAACGATAAAATGAGCGACGTCGCTCATTAAATCGTTAAGTGTGTACGGACCTTAAACAATTTGGTTTGGTTAATAAAATAATTTTGCACAGAACAGTGATGTTATACGAACATTTTCATTAAACATTTAAAAAATCAAATGTTTATTCTTACAGTGAAATTTTACATTTCTGAATAAAAAAAATAAATTTAAAAAAAGCGATGAAATTCCATAGACAAAAAACCTTACGGTTTCACATGTCCCATTAAGGCTTCTTAGACATGATCGAAATTTCAGAAGCCTGTTGTAACTCTTCCACTCAAACTCCAAAAAGCAATGAAATTCCGATCATTAAGGCTGACGCCTTAATGGACGTGTTCCTTGCGCAATACAGATATGGTAT
Source organism: Pseudophryne corroboree (assembly GCF_028390025.1). Lineage (NCBI taxonomy): Eukaryota > Metazoa > Chordata > Amphibia > Anura > Myobatrachidae > Pseudophryne > Pseudophryne corroboree. The sequence continues at coordinate 89,038 of NW_026970410.1, read as the reverse complement.
GCCATCACAGCCTGTGGGTAAGTGCAGATTCAGCACTCTCACAGAGTGAGATTGCTGTCACTCACACAATGGTGGAGCTGCTAATTCACAGATTTGTGTGCTCATTGGAATACACACATGCAGTCTATGCAACTGAAGGTCTGAGCGGAAGACAAAGCTGCTCAGATGAGGTAAGAGTGTTGTTGATTGGAGGGAGGAGAGCGGTGTGGATGGGGGAACAGAAGTGTGTGGATAGAGGGAACACTAAGCAGCACTAATGGGGGGGACAGAGAAACACAGGGGGTAATTCAGACCGCAGCAGCAGCAGCAGCGATTGCAGTCTGAATTAGTTTGTGAGGTGCGCACGTGCAATGGCCGCACTGCGCGTGCGTACCCCAGGAGCCCAGTGAGATGCTATCACCCTGCCTGATTGATAGGCAGAGGTGGTTGCGGGGAAGGAGGGGGGCGTGCAAACAGCGTTAGAATGCCATTGGCAGGGCATGGTCTGCACAACGGAGGCGTTTCCGGACCACTGGGGGGTGGGCTGTGGCGGTTATCCCCCTGCCAAGAGCGCAGGATCCACTAAATTTACCTTCAGGATGTCAGCTACATGAATAGGGTAAGAGTGGTGTGGATAGGGGGTAGATTAAGCAGCAAGTATGGGAAGGGAGACAGAGCGGTGCAGATGGGGGAAATGGTGCAGATGGGTTTAAAACACTGGCATGGATGGGTAGAAAACTGGTGCAGATGGGAGAGAAGACAGTGTGCCATGTACTGGAGGAGGCAGAGTGACGTTGAAGAAGGAAACACTGAGCAGCACAGAGAGAAGGAAACGGTGGTACAGACAATGCACAGGTGGGGAAAGACAGATGGTACAGATAAGTTAGTACAGACTAGCACAGATGGGAGAACACAGCAGTAAGGATTGGGGAAGACCGGGCAGCATGGGGGTGTATAGGGGAAGTAAGTGTAGATGCATAGACTGTAGATGGGGTTTTATAGTTTAGCAATTAACCAAGATGTTTGAAGGAGCTAAATGTGTATACTAAGTGAGATGGATGTATGGAGTTAGAAGGATGTTGTAACAAGGTGGCTTTGTTGTGTTGACTGAATGGGATGGTTGTGGGCACTGTGTGGGATGGGAGCACCACAAAACTGCTCAGACCTTCAGTTGCATAGACTGCATGTGTGTATTCCAATGAGCACACAAATCTGTGAATTAGCAGCTCCACCATTGTGTGAGTGACAGCAATCTCACTCTGTGAGAGTGCTGAATCTGCACTTACCCACAGGCTGTGATGGCATACCATATCTGTATTGCGCAAGGAACACGTCCATTAAGGCGTCAGCCTTAATGATCGGAATTTCATTGCTTTTTGGAGTTTGAGTGGAAGAGTTACAACAGGTTTCTGAAATTTCGATCATGTCTAAGAAGCCTTAATGGGACATGTGAAACCGTAAGGTTTTTTGTCTATGGAATATATATATATATATCACAAACATATATGATTCATACATATATCACACACACATACATGATACATACATGAGAAAGACCTGGGATGGTGATGAGGCCAGGGCCCCCTGCTGATGTTGCGTTGAGGAAGGCAGTGTTCCAGGGCGGATGCCAGTCGGGGAGAGCACCGCGCAGCCCGGGAAAAATACTGCTGAGGAGCTACATCTGGAAGAGCCCCTGGGAGAAAGAGTGCCACATGCCCCATCCTGCGCGGCAGACTCTGCAGGCCTGCACATGGGAAGGGAGGTCTCTGGCCACACATACTCACCCTTCTGCTGAAGCCCCGCTGCTGTCCCCATCAGCGATCTCCAGCGGGGAGCGGGGCCAGGATGAACCTCAACCTGTGAGAACTATCTTCATGATCAAGAGATCTCATATGCAAGATAAGTATGTGTTGGGATAGGGCTGGGGAGGGCGGCTGCTCGGGCACACCCCCATCAAGTTAAGGAGATTTAACTGAGGAAGCACAAGGGAACTCTCGCCTGGGGACAACAACTGCAGGGAGACCACATCTTTTCAGATGAACATGGGAGGGCAGAAGGCTGCCTAATACTGAAGCACCCTCAGACATTAAACCATATGCAACAACTATTGCAAGCATTCCTGGGGGAAGGTCTGCAGCAGACGGATTTGCATACGGTGATGTCATCCAAGCAGTGGGCCAAAGTTGGCTGGAACCCTCATCTGTATATGAAAAGAGAAAAGGGGCATGCAGGGCATGGCGGCCTTTTGCGGCGCTTGGATAACCCCAAGTTTGCATTAAACACCCCCACCCTCCTTCGGTGTGGGGCTCATGTTGGCCATGGCCAAGCCCCTGAAGCATTCAAGCTGATTTCTTGCAGCAGCTGGGCACTGTAACAGCTTCAGAGCTGCTCTACAAGACAAGTAAAAGGGTGTGGGCCCTGCAGCACCACCTGTAGTTTGCATACACACATATATAGGACAGCATCTCTTATATGCCCCAGGGTCAATAAAATAGTATCCTTGTCTAGGCTATCCATCCCCTCAGATAAGGTATTTGTCCATGCCGCTACAGCACTACACACCCAGGCCGACGCAATTGCCGGTCTGAGTAAGGTACCTGAATGTGTATAAATGGACTTCAGGGTAATCTCCTGTTTGCGGTCAGCACACTCTTTGAGGGTAGCCGTATCCTGGGAGGGGAGGGCTACCTTCTTGGATAAGCGTGTTAATGCTTTGTCCACCCTAGGGGAGGATTCCCATCGTAACCTATCCGTTGATGGGAAAGGATACGCCATAAGAATCCTTTTGGAAATCTGCAGTCTTTTATCTGGAGATTCCCAAGCTTTTTCACATAACTCGTTCAGCTCGTGTGAGGTGGGAAAGGTTACCTCAGGCTTCTTTCCCTTGTACATATGTACCCTCTTGTCAGCGACAGGGGGTTCCTCTGTGATGTGCAAAACATCTTTTTTTCTGACGTCCTAGTGGATGCTGGGACTCCGTCAGGACCATGGGGATTAGCGGCTCCGCCGGAGACAGGGCTCAAAAATAAAGCTTTAGGATCAGGTGATGTGCACTGGCTCCTCCCCCTATGACCCTCCTCCAAGCCTCAGTTAGGTTTTTGTGCCCGTCCGAGCAGGGTGCAATCTAGGTGGCTCTCCTAAAGAGCTGCTTAGAAAAAGTTTTTAGGTTTTTTATTTTACAGTGAGTCCTGCTGGCAACAGGCTCACTGCAACGAGGGACTTAGGGGAGAAGAAGTGAACTCACCTGCGTGCAGGATGGATTGGCTTCTTAGGCTACTGGACACCATTAGCTCCAGAGGGATCGAACACAGGCCCAGCCATGGAGTCCGGTCCCGGAGCCGCGCCGCCGACCCCCTTGCAGATGTCGAAAAGTGAAGAGGTCCAGAAACCGGCGGCAGAAGACTTTTCAGTCTTCATGAGGTAGCGCACAGCACTGCAGCTGTGCGCCATTGTTGTCACACACTTCACACCAGCGGTCACGGAGGGTGCAGGGCGCTGCGGGGGGCGCCCTGGGCAGCAATGAGAATACCTTGTTCTGGCTAAAAAATACATCACATATAGCCCCTGGGGCTATATGGATGTATTTAACCCCTGCCAGGTCTCACAAACACCGGAGAAGAGCCTGCCGAAATAGGGGGCGGGGCCTATCTCCTCAGCACACAGCGCCATTTTCCTGCTCAGCTCCGCTGCGAGGAAGGCTCCCAGGACTCTCCCCTGCACTGCACTACAGAAACAGGGTAAAACAGAGAGGGGGGGGCACTTTTTTTGGCGTTTTTTATATATATTAAGCTGCTATAAGGGAGACAACACTTCTATAGGGTTGTTCCTATATATTTATAGCGCTTGGGTGTGTGCTGGCAAACTCTCCCTCTGTCTCCCCAAAGGGCTAGTGGGGTCCTGTCTTCGATAAGAGCATTCCCTGTGTGTCTGCTGTGTCTCGGTACGTGTGTGTCGACATGTATGAGGACAATGTTGGTGTGGAGGCGGAGCAATTGCCGGTAATGGTGATGTCACCCCCTAGGGAGTCGACACCGGAATGGATGGCTTTGTTTATGGAATTACGTGATAATGTCAGCACATTACAAAAATCAGTTGATGACATGAGACGGCCGGCAAACCAGTTAGTACCTGTACAGGCGTCTCAGACACCGTCAGGGGCTGTAAAACGCCCTTTACCTCAGTCGGTCGACACAGACCCAGACACGGACACCGAATCTAGTGTCGACGGTGAAGAAACAAACGTATTTTCCAGTAGGGCCACACGTTATATGATCACGGCAATGAAGGAGGCTTTGCATATCTCTGATACTGCATGTACCACAAAGAGGGGTATTATGTGGGGTCTGAAAAAACTACCTGTAGTTTTTCCTGAATCAGACGAATTGAATGAAGTGTGTGATGAAGCGTGGGTTAACCCCGATAGAAAACTGCTAATTTCAAAGAAGTTATTGGCATTATATCCTTTCCCGCCAGAGGTTAGGGCGCGCTGGGAAACACCCCCTAGGGTGGATAAGGCGCTCACACGCTTATCAAAACAAGTGGCGTTACCGTCTCCTGAAACGGCCGCCCTCAAGGATCCAGCGGATAGGAGGCTGGAAACTACCCTGAAAAGTATATACACTCATACTGGTGTTATACTGCGACCAGCCATCGCCTCTGCATGGATGTGCAGTGCTGGGGTGTTTTGGTCGGATTCCCTGACTGAAAATATTGATACCCTAGATAGGGACAGTATTTTATTGACTTTAGAGCAATTAAAGGATGCTTTTCTTTATATGCGAGATGCTCAGAGGGATATTTGCACTCTGGCATCGAGAGTAAGTGCGATGTCCATATCTGCCAGAAGAAGTTTATGGACGCGACAATGGTCAGGTGATGCGGATTCCAAACGGCATATGGAAGTATTGCCGTATAAGGGGGAGGAATTATTTGGGGTCGGTCTATCGGATTTGGTGGCCACGGCAACAGCCGGGAAATCCACCTTTTTACCTCAGGTCCCCTCCCAACAGAAAAAGACACCGTCTTTTCAGCCGCAGTCCTTTCGTTCCTATAGGAACAAGCGGGCGAAAGGACAGTCATATTTGCCCCGAGGCAAAGGAAAGGGTAAGAGAGTGCACCAAGCAGCTTCTTCCCAGGAGCAGAAGCCCTCCCCGGCTTCTGCAAAGCCTTCAGCATGACGTTGGGGCTTTACAAGCGGACTCAGGGGCGGTGGGGGGTCGACTCAAGAATTTCAGCGCACAGTGGGCTCACTCACAGGTGGACCCCTGGATCCTGCAGATAGTATCTCAGGGTTACAGGTTGGAATTCGAGAAGTCTCCCCCTCGCCGGTTCCTAAAGTCTGCTCTGCCAACGTCTCCCTCAGACAGGGCGACGGTATTGGAAGCCATTCACAAGCTGTATTCTCAGCAGGTGATAGTCAAGGTACCCTTCCTACAACAGGGAAAGGGGTATTATTCCACACTATTTGTGGTACCGAAGCCGGACGGCTCGGTAAGACCTATTCTAAATCTGAAATCTTTGAACCTGTACATACAAAAATTCAAGTTCAAGATGGAGTCACTCAGAGCAGTGATAGCGAATCTGGAAGAAGGGGACTTTATGGTGTCCCTGGACATCAAGGATGCTTACCTGCATGTCCCAATTTGCCCTTCACATCAAGGGTACCTCAGGTTCGTGGTGCAAAACTGTCATTATCAGTTTCAGACGCTGCCGTTTGGATTGTCCACGGCACCTCGGGTCTTTACCAAGGTAATGGCCGAAATGATGTTTCTTCTGCGAAGAAAAGGCGTATTAATTATCCCTTACTTGGACGATCTCCTGATAAGGGCAAGGTCCAGGAAACAGCTGGGGGACGTAGTAGCACTAACCCAAGTAGTGCTGCAACAGCACGGGTGGATTCTGAATTTTCCAAAATCTCAATTGACCCCGACAACACGTCTGCTGTTCCTGGGAATGATTCTGGACACGGTTCAGAAAAAGGTGTTTCTTCCGGAGGAGAAAGCCAGGGAGTTATCCGAACTTGTCAGGAACCTCCTAAAACCAGGGAAAGTGTCTGTGCATCAATGCACAAGAGTCCTGGGAAAGATGGTGGCTTCTTACGAAGCGATTCCATTCGGCAGATTCCACGCACGAACTTTTCAGTGGGATCTGCTGGACAAATGGTCCGGATCGCATCTGCAGATGCATCAGCGGATAACCTTATCGCCACGGACAAGGGTGTCTCTTCTGTGGTGGTTACAGAGTGCTCATCTGTTAGAGGGCCGCAGATTCGGCATACAGGACTGGGTCCTGGTGACCACGGATGCCAGTCTGAGAGGCTGGGGAGCGGTCACACAGGGAAGAAACTTCCAGGGAGTATGGTCAAGCCTGGAGATGTCTCTTCACATAAATATACTGGAGCTAAGAGCGATTTACAATGCTCTAAGCCTGGCAAAACCCCTGCTTCAGGGTCAGCCGGTGTTGATCCAGTCGGACAACATCACGGCAGTCGCCCACGTAAACAGACAGGGCGGCACAAGAAGCAGGAGAGCAATGGCAGAAGCTGCAAGGATTCTTCGCTGGGCAGAAGATCATGTGATAGCACTGTCAGCAGTGTTCATTCCGGGAGTGGACAACTGGGAAGCAGACTTCCTCAGCAGACACGATCTACACCCGGGAGAGTGGGGACTTCATCCAGAAGTCTTCCACATGATTGTGAACCGTTGGGAAAAACCAAAGGTGGATATGATGGCGTCTCGCCTCAACAAAAAACTGGACAGGTATTGCGCCAGGTCAAGAGACCCTCAGGCAATAGCTGTGGACGCTCTGGTAACACCGTGGGTGTTCCAGTCAGTGTATGTGTTCCCTCCTCTGCCTCTCATACCAAAAGTACTGAGAATTATACGGCAAAGGGGAGTAAGAACGATACTCGTGGCCCCGGATTGGCCAAGAAGAACTTGGTACCCGGAACTTCAGGAGATGCTCACGGAAGATCCGTGGCCTCTACCTCTAAGACGGGACCTGCTTCAGCAGGGACCGTGTCTATTCCAAGACTTACCGCGGCTGCGTTTGACGGCATGGCGGTTGAACGCCGAATTCTAAGGGAAAAAGGCATTCCGGAAGAGGTCATTCCTACACTGGTAAAAGCCAGGAAGGAGGTGACTGCACAACATTATCACCGCATTTGGAGAAAATATGTTGCGTGGTGTGAGGCCAGGAAGGCCCCCACGGAGGAATTTCAATTGGGTCGATTCCTACATTTCCTGCAAACAGGATTGTCTATGGGCCTCAAATTGGGGTCCATTAAGGTTCAAATTTCGGCCCTGTCGATTTTCTTCCAGAAAGAATTGGCTTCAGTTCCTGAAGTCCAGACTTTTGTAAAAGGAGTACTACATATACAGCCCCCGGTTGTGCCCCCAGTGGCTCCGTGGGGCCTTAATGTAGTTTTGGATTTTCTCAAATCCCATTGGTTTGAGCCACTCAAATCGGTGGATTTGAAATATCTTACATGGAAAGTAGCCATGCTACTGGCCCTGGCTTCAGCCAGGAGAGTGTCAGAATTGGCGGCTTTATCGTATAAAAGCCCATATCTGATTTTCCATTCGGACAGGGCAGAACTGCGGACGCGTCCTCAGTTTCTGCCTAAGGTGGTGTCAGCGTTTCACCTGAACCAGCCTATTGTGGTGCCTGCGGCTACTAGCGATTTGGAGGATTCCAAGTTGCTGGACGTTGTCAGGGCATTGAAAATATATATTTCAAGGACGGCTGGAGTCAGAAAATCTGACTCGCTGTTTATACTGTATGCACCCAACAAGCTGGGTGCTCCTGCTTCTAAGCAGACGATTGCTCGTTGGATTTGTAGCACAATTCAACTTGCACATTCTGTGGCAGGCCTGCCACAGCCTAAATCTGTCAAGGCCCATTCCACAAGGAAGGTGGGCTCATCCTGGGCGGCTGCCCGAGGGGTCTCGGCATTACAGCTCTGCCGAGCAGCTACGTGGTCGGGGGAGAACACGTTTGTAAAATTCTACAAATTTGATACCCTGGCTAAAGAGGACCTGGAGTTCTCTCATTCGGTGCTGCAGAGTCATCCGCACTCTCCCGCCCGTTTGGGAGCTTTGGTATAATCCCCATGGTCCTGACGGAGTCCCAGCATCCACTAGGACGTCAGAGAAAATAAGATTTTACTTACCGATAAATCTATTTCTCGTAGTCCGTAGTGGATGCTGGGCGCCCATCCCAAGTGCGGATTGTCTGCAATACTTGTACATAGTTATTGTTACAAAAAAATCGGGTTGTTATTGTTGTGAGCCGTCTGTTCAGAGGCTCCTACGTTTGTCATACTGTTAACTGGGTTCAGACCACAAGTTGTACGGTGTGATTGGTGTGGCTGGTATGAGTCTTACCCGGGATTCAAAATCCTTCCTTATTGTGTACGCTCGTTTGGGCACAGTATCCTAACTGAGGCTTGGAGGAGGGTCATAGGGGGAGGAGCCAGTGCACACCACCTGATCCTAAAGCTTTATTTTTGTGCCCTGTCTCCTGCGGAGCCGCTAATCCCCATGGTCCTGACGGAGTCCCAGCATCCACTACGGACTACGAGAAATAGATTTATCGGTAAGTAAAATCTTATTTATTGCCATAATCATAAATCGAATGGATTTTGCCAATTTTGGCTGTAACTTTGCATCATCGTAATCGACACTGGAGTCAGAATCCGTGTCGGTATCTGTGTCAACAATCTGGGATAGTGGGCGCTTATGAGACCCTGACAGTCCCTGCAACATAGGATCAGGCATGGGTTTAAATCCTGACTGTCCCAAAGCTTCTGCCTTGTCTAATCTTTTGTGCAATGAGTTTACACTAGCATTTAAAACATTCCACATATCCATCCAATCAGCTGTCGGCGGAGACACCACATTCATTTGCTCCCGCTCCTCTCTAATATAGCCTTCTTCCTCAGACATGTTGACACACGTGTACCGACACACTACACACACAGGGAATGCTTTTTCTGAAGACAGTTTCCCCACAAGGCCCTTTGGAGAGACAGAGAGAGAGTATGCCAGCACACCCCCCAGCGCTATATAACCCAGGAATAAAACAGTAACTTAATGTTTGCCCAGTAGTGCTGCTGTATGTAATTTGCGAATTATGTGCCCCCCCCCTCTTTTCAACCCTCTTGTCTAACGTGGTATAAGCAGGGTAGAGTCCGGGGAGCTTCCTCTCAGCGGTGCTGTGGAGAAAAAATGGCGCTGGTGAGTGCTGAGGGAGAAGCCCCGCCCCCTCGGAGGCGGGCTTCTGTCCCGCTTAAACTGTAAAATTGGTGGGGGCTTATACATATATAAAGTGCCCAGCTGTATATATGTTATATTTTTGCGAAAGAGGTTTATATTGCTGCCCAGGGCGCCCCCCCTGCGCCCTGCACCCTTACAGTGACCGGAGTATGTGAGGTGTATGGGAGCAAAGGCGCACAGCTGCAGTGCTGTGCGTTACCTCAGTGAAGATCATGAAGTCTTCTGCCGCCTCTGAAGTCTTCTTTTCTTCTCATACTCACCCGGCTTCTATCTTCCGGCTCTGCGAGGGGGACGGCGGCGCGGCTCTGGGACGGCCGGCGAGGGTGAGATCCTGCGTACCAATCCCACTGGAGCTAATGGTGTCCAGTAGCCTAAGAAGCAGGACCTTGCAACTCAGATAGTAGGGCTGCTTCTCTCCCCTCAGTCCCTCGATGAGGGAGTCTGTTGCCAGCAGTGCTCCCTGAAAATTAAAAACCTAACAAAATACTTTCTGTCAGAAAGCTCAGGAGAGCTCCTGAAAAGCACCCAGTCTCCACTGGGTACAGTATCAAACTGAGGTCTGGAGGAGGGGCATAGAGGGAGGAGCCAGTGCACACCCAGAACTAAAGTCTTTCTTAAAGTGCCCATGTCTCCTGCGGAGCCCGTCTATCCCCATGGTCCTTACGGAGTCCCCAGCATCCTCTAGGACGTTAGAGAAAATAGGATTTTAATACCTACCGGTAAATCCTTTTCTCTTAGTCCGTAGAGGATGCTGGGCACCCGTCCCAGTGCGTACTGTGTCTGCAGTTATTAAATGGCCCTTAACTCCAGAACATTTATGTGGAGATGAAAACATCCAAGGAAGACTTGACCATCTTCCTTGGATGTTTTCCCCCTGTGTGACTGCTCTCCAGCCTCGGAGGGTTGCATCCGTGGTCCCTAGGATCCCGTCCTGGATCCCGAACCATCGCCCCTCTAGGTGGAGAGAACTGTGCAGCCACCAATGGAGTGAGATTCTGGTCTTGGAAGACAGGATTATCCTCCGGTGCATGTGTAGGTGGGATCCGGACCACTTGTCCAACAGGTCCCACTGGAACACTCTGGCATGGAACCTGCCAAACTGAATGGCCTCGTAGGCCGCAACCATCTTCCCCAGCAACTGAATGCATTGATGGATTAACACTCTTGCTGGTTTCAGAATTTGTTTGACCAGACTCTGGATCTCCAGAGCCTTTCCACTAGAAGAAAACCTCTTCTGTGTCCAGTATCACTCCCAAAAACAACAACCGCGTCATTGGGACCTACTGCGATTTTGGCAAGTTTAGGAGCCAACCATGTTGTTGATGAACTGTCAGGGAGAGTAGATGTTTTGCACCAACTGGTCCCTGGATCTCGCCTTTATCAGGAGATCATCCAAGTACGGGATAATTGTGACTCCTTGCTTGCGAAGGAGGACCATCATTTCCGCCATCACCCTGGTGAAAATCCTCGGAGCCGTGGACAGACCAATCGGCAACGTCTGAAATTGGTAATGACAATCCTGAATTGCAAACCTCAGGTAGCTTGATGCAGTGGCTAAATGGGAACATATAAGTAGGCATCCTTTATGTCTACCAAAACCATGAAATCTCCTTTATCCCCCGGACTGGAGATCACTACCCTGAGAGATTCCATCTTGAAATTGAATTTCTTTAGGTAGAAATTAAGGGATTTCAGATTTAAGATTGGTCTGACTGAGCCGTCCGGCTTCTGGACCACGAAGAGGCTTGAATAAAAACCTTCTCCCTGCTGACTAAGGCTGATTTGAACAATCGGTGAGGGGGAACGTCTTGAAACCCCCAGTTTGTACCCTTGGGACACTATTTGTAAAACCCACGAGTCCAGGTCCGAATGAATCTAGAACTGACTGAAGAGTTTTAGACGTGCCCCCCACTGGTGCGGGCTCCTGCAAGAGAGCCCCAGCGTCATGCAGTGGATTTGGCAGAAGCAGAGGACGATCTCTGCTCCTGCGATCTTGAAGAGGCTACAGACCTCTTCCCTCTTTTCCTTCCTCTACCTGCAAAGAAAGGGGAATCTTAACTTCTTGCATATCTATTGGGCCGAAATGACTGCGTCAGATAATGATGCGTCTTCATCCGTTGAGAGGGAACATAGGGCAAGAAGGATGACTTACCTGCGGGAGCTGCCGAGATCAAATTAACTAGGCCGTCGCCAAACAAGGCTTCACCTTCATAGGGAAGAGACTCCCTTTCTTCTTGGAGTCAGCATCAGCATTCCCTTGGTGAATCCACAATGCCCTCCTATCCGAGACTGCCATGAAATTGGCCCGTGAGCACTTGTGCCCGGTGTAGGATTTTTAAATATGTGTAGTTTACTGTATGCAAGGGTTTAAAACCTTTTAGGAACTGAGATCTAAGGTGTATTACATGTAGTTTAAAAAAAACAAAAAAGGTTTATTTTATGGCAGTAGTTTCCAAACTGGGGTTCTTGCACTGGTAGCATAGTTTGGTGGTCCAGGACCAATTAAAATTATTTATACTTTATTAAATTGGCAAAACCATTCCCTCACAACATAACTGAACCTGAGGATGACATGCTATAAACACAATTTACTTAATTTTATATTTTTTTCTGAATTTCTCAATAAAAAAAACTTTGGCCTAGGGGTGCCGTGAAACAAATTTTGATACTCTAGGGCAGGGGTGTCAAACCCATGGGCCGCATGCCGCCCCCAATGCATCCTTTTGTGGCCCACAGGCCGGGGTCTGGCAGGGGTCCGACAGGGGTCCTTTTGTGGCCCGATCACCTTGCTTAGAGCGAGGGCAGGAGAGTGCAGCCAGAGTCTTTGCTTTCTATGTGCGGCACCATCTTCCCGAAGAGATCACCGGGAAGATAGTGCCCCTTCCACTGGCTACAGCACAGGTATACTGGGGTGGGGTAGCAAACGGGGGCCCCAATGGGCCCCTCCAGCAGTCCCTCTACCAAAACACGTCTTTTGGTGGTTTTGCGGTGTTGTTATAACTACATGGTGACGATACTGTAGCACAGAGATTTTCAACCATTTACAACTCACGTCACACAGAACAAGATTTAAATATTGACAAGGCACACTGAAATATAATGGTGATGCATGGTGCAGTATCGTGTCCTAGGATGTCATGTCGCAGCTTCTCCATAGGTAACGCCTGAACAGGCCCGGTGACAGGGGGGACAAAGGGGACACTTGTTCAGGGCTCCAAGTATTAAGAACAGAAATAATGGGGCCACAGTGCCAATATTGCTTTTTAAAGTGTATCCACCAACTGCTCAATTTAAGCAGGAAAACAATTAACAGGCCAACTAAACCCTCCCCCCTCCTTTTACCCCATCACTTTGTCCAGTCCCTGTGGTCAATACTGTATTGCCATTATTATGCATGTTGCTGTGCTGGCCCTTTTCTGAATGTCCCTGCCACCGCCACCGAAGAGCTGGATTGCCCAGTATGAAAACCACCTGCCGGCCTCACTGACGGTCCGAGTCAAAGGCTCCATTTTTTTTAAAGATCCCTCTGCCAAGTTAAGGGGGGGTTGAGGGGGCCCCAGAGATATCAGTGCACTGGGCCCCGAGATTTCTGTTGCTGGCCCTGACCCTCAGGGGCGTATCTACCCCTTGGCCAGGATGGCACTTGCCAGGGGCACCATCCAGCTGTGCCAACCGTGGCTAAGGGATAGAGTTCTGCAGTCTCGAAAGGGCGCTATGGCAATCAGCGTGGGACTGACCAATTAGACGGTGAGGGAAGGATACTGAAATTGTCCCAACCCTGTTACAGTTTGAAACGCCCCTCAACTGCTGTCCACTGCTTCACTCCTAGCTCTGCCCCTTTGAAATTATTAATCCCTACCCCCCGGTAGGCGGAGTTCTCCAGGCCCATACTCAGGAGTCACCACTGCTGTACATTATGTGCCGGTTGTAGAGGCAGAGCGGGGAACATCAGAGAACGCCACAAATTACACAGTGGGCAAGGAGATGGCTGGAGACAGCTGCACAGCCATGCCTTGCAAGTTCGAGAGAGCTGTTGAATTTCAGCACTTCAAGTCAGAGCCTGCCCCATGCTGCCCAAGCAGTCCGTGACAGTTAGTGTCGAGGAGGGGGGGATTTGTGCATGTGTGCTATCAGTGTGTGTGTGGGGGGGGTGGAGGATGTGTGTGACTGTGAGGGAGCTGTCAGTGTCAGTGGGGAGAGGAGCAGGAGGGAGTTGTCAGTGTGTGGAAGTGATGAGAGTTGTCAGTACTGGGGAAATGTGTGTGTGTGTGTGTGTGTGTGTGTACTAGATTTAGGAGTGTGTGTTTGTGAGAGGTTTCAGTTGGGGAATTAGAGTTCATACAGTAATTAAATGTTTTCATATTGAGAACTACATCTCCCAGCATATACAGTGTGCTGGGAAAGCTAACAAGCTTTATTTAAAAGTTTAAAAAACATTGCTATTATGACTGCAATGGTTAAAAAGGGAGAGCTATAAATCAATTTATTAGTGAATGATCGCAGTTTGAGCTGTTACATTTTACTGAACCACCTATCCCTCCACACTCACTACCTGTCCTCAGGATACATTTACCATCCCGGCAGACGGTATACCGGCGGTCATTTGACCGATGTTGGAATCCTGACACCACTTGGGAGACTGGTGCCGGCACACAGACAGCCAACATCCCGAAGGCGAGTATTGGAGGGAGGGTTAGGACCGGGGGAGCGGGTGTTAGGGAAGGCACTAGGAGGGGGGGGGGGGGTTAGTCCTAGCTGCCACCCCCTGAGGGTTAGCCCTATCCGCCACCCCCCCAGAGGGTTAGGATTAGGTATCATGTGACTGCTGGAATCCCGAGCGCCGGATGCCATACCCAACCCCCTTTACTTTTTCAGGCATTTCTATCTCTCCTCTCTCTATGGTGTTCCGATTGCCCACTTTCCCTTGTGCTTTTCTCTCTCTCTCTCTCTCTCCTTTGTTTAGAGCATCAGTTTCTGTAGTCCACTTTATCCTTATTTTTTCCAGTGTTTCACTATCTCTCTGATGTAATGAGGATGTATGGTCTAGAGGGATCAGTAATGCATTGTACTGTATAGAGGCGTCAGGGATGTAGCGTAGGGTATAGAGGCGTCAGGGATGTAGCGTAGGTTATAGAGGCATCAGGAATGTAGCGTAGGGAATAGAGGCGTCAGGGATTTAGCTTAGGGAATATAGGCATCAGGGATGTACTAGCAGGTATATAGAGGTCAGTGTACTGTATAGAGGGGTCAGTAATGCAGTGATGGTTATAGAAAGGTCAGTGATGTAGTGTAGGGTATAGAGGGGTCAGTTATGTAGTGTGGGGTAAAGAGGGGTCAGTAAAGATACTAAGCTGAAGTACTTAGAACACTTCTTGAATTAAGACACAACCTGCAAGAAAAAGTATGCAATATGGGTGAAAAGGCAAATGTCAGAGGTCTGATACAAGTAACCAGCTCCACACCTTGCACCACATAGCGTTATGTTAAACTGGGATATGTTCTTTTTTGGTGTGTGTGTGTGTGTGTGTGTGTGTGTGGGGGGGGGGGGGGGGGTGCCAAAGGAAATTTTTGCCATTGGCTCCTTTGGTCTAGAACCAGCCCTGATCACAAAATATTTTTGTCTAAGCAGACTGGACACTGATCAGCGTTGGCTCATTCTCAGCCCCCCGCCCAGCCTCTGCTGCCAACAGACTGCTATTAGCTAGTTAACCTTCTGCCTTCCCTATCTATGACACAGACTGCTGCTAATGCTACCAGACTGTTCCCAGTGGCTTCACACCAACAGTGAATCCCAGCCGATGATGTAGGGCAGCGTGTGGGGGAGGGGGTCAGTTGCTGTGGCTCCAACATGGTAACCGCCAATGGACTGCAATGCTTTATCGAAAGGGGGGGCGCCAGTCCCTTACTTTGCCAGGGGCGCTTGGACCCCTAGCTACACCTCTGTTGACCCTAACCGATACCCCTAAACTAACCATAATTCCTGCAGTAAAAATCCATGTTTCTATGTATATAGGGGGTCATTCCGAGTTGATCGCATGCTGCCGTTGTTCGCTGCGTAGCAATCAGTTGAAAAAAAATGGCTAATCTGTGCATGCGCATGCTCCGTAATGTGCATGCGCATCGTACGGGTACAAAGTCCATTGTGGTTTTGCACTAGTTCTAGCGATTATTCCAATCACAGAACAGGCCACAAGGAGATTGACAGAAAGAGGGCGTTTCTGGGTGTCAACTGACCGTTTTCAGGGAGTGCTTGGAAAAATGCAGGCGTGGCAGAAGAAATGCAGACGTGGCTGGGCATTCGCTGGATGGGTGCGTGACATCAAAAGCCGTCCGTCGGTTGTTAGAATCAACGCACACGAAGTGTAACTACAGTGCTGGTCTTATTTTGAAACGATTTTGCAGGCGCTCTGCTGCTCAAGTGTTCGCACTTCTCCAAAGTGAATATACACTCTCCAGTGGGCAGCGACAATGCGTTTGCATGGCTGCTAAAAACTGCTAGCGAGCAATCAACTCAGAATGACCCCCATAGTGTATTGCAAGAAAATATCTGTAAATCCAATGGTACCGTAAGTGCGGTATATACTCGCACTTCTTTGCGGGGTGAGAACATCTCCCCTAAGTGAAGTCAGCCCTATGAATAGAGTTTGTGTGATCCCTGTGCAGCAGTCACAGAAAGGGTTCATCTCTGCAGTTTGTCACTCAAATTACATTGCTGCATTTTTTCTAGAAGTGGATCTGAGAGCTGTTACCCGCAGACCAGCTACAATAATTATCCTGGGTACTCACTAGACCAGTGGTTCTCAAACTGCACCCTGGGGTGCCTCAGGACACTTGCAGGGGTGCCTTGGATTGGTGGTCCAGGACCAATTCAAAATATTTATAGTTAGTGTTATAGGCAAAACCAGTGCTGTTGGCTGGCAATCATAACATATGTGCACAAGCAGAAGCAAATCCTGTCCCCTACCAAAGGGCCAGTGCTAGGGTGTTTGGCGCCTCCCTGCAAACTATTAATTTGGGCCCTCTCTCCAATACTTAATAAAGGGACAGTGCGCTCCTTAAAAAAAGAAGGTGTGGTATCACAAGGAAGGGGCATGGCCACACAATAGCACCCCAAATCAAAATACGCCACACAGTAGCACTATCTTATTGTCATTACACCGCATGTAATAATAATAATAATAATACCCACAGTCGCAGTGCCCTTTATACACATAACCACCATATCAGTGCAGCTTACACACATAATGCCAACAGTAGCAGTGCCCCTTCTACACATGCCCACGGTGGCAATCCTTTACATGGCAAATATCAACCTGGTTTTGCCATGTAAAGGATTGCCACTTTAAAAACAAACAATAAAAAAAAAAAAAAAAAAAACAGGAAAAAACACAAAATCTCTCACTTTCTGATTCTCACACCCTATTACATTCCTCCCTATATATTTAAATGTTTCTATTACTGTATGTTCCCTCTTCCCTTCTCCAAACTATACACATCAACATTTTTTAGTATTTCCAGGTAAGTTTTGTGATGTAGGCCATGCACAATTTTAGTTGCCCTAATGTATTTACAGCCTTCTGGAGATATGGCTTCTGGAACTGAACACAGGATTCTAAATGTGGCTGTACCAAGGACCTATACAGTGGCATTACAGGTTGAGTATCCCTTATCCAAAATGCTTGGGACCAGAGGAATTTTGGATATCGGATTTTTCTGTATTTTGGAATAATTGCATACCATAACGAGATATTATGGTGATGGGACCTAAATCTAAGCACAGAAGGCATTTATGTTTCATATACACCTTATACACACAGCCTGAAGGTCATTTTAGCCAATATTTTTTATAACTTTGTGCATTAAACAAAGTGTGTGTACATTCACAGAATTCATTTATGTTTCATATACACCTTATACACACAGTCTGAAGTTCATTTAATACAATATTTTTAATAACTTTGAGTATTAAACAAAGTTTGTGTACACTGAGCCATCAAAACACAAAGGTTTCACTATCTCAGTCTCACTCAAAAAAGTCCGTATTTCGGAATATTCCGTATTTCGGAATATTTGGATATGGGATACTCAACCTGTATTACTTTTTTCTGCTACTGGTTCTTTAACCTATGCAAACAAGCATCTGACTTGCCTTTCCTATTGCTTTGTTACATTGCTTACCTGAAATAGTAATACTTAGATAGCTTTCCTCCATTGCCCCCCGGCTGTTACGTGCCCTTCCTACTAAATAGACAAAGGCGCTACCAGCAGGGTCTCGCAGTTTGTACATTCCATGCCGTAACACCCTTCTTTCCACCTTCACAATGAAGCTATTGGTACTTTGCAAAAAAAAAAAATTATTAGCATTGCAACTCAGCAGATCAATGCAGTGTGCAGCCACACACTCCATATATCTGCTCAGCCACAAAGCTGATTATTTCTTCACAAAGTACAAGGTGAGCTCCAAATAGAATTCTCTAGCTTAGATTATACCTTTCTATGCAAGGGTAAATAGCTCAATTGTTTGACTGCAATGCCACAGGAAATGGTTTGGATCCAAGACAGTGTGACTGAATAATAAAGAAACCTTAAGATGAGTTCATGAATGTTGTATAAGTATTAGTGAGAGAAGGGGTCAGGAGCATGCTAGGCTGCAAAAAATAAGGTAGGCTGCAAGTGAAAGTAATGATCTCCTATATATTTTCCCAGATCTGTCACTCTGTGTGGCTAACTCTGGGGGAAGTCACAGCAATGGGCGGAGACGGCAACTGCAGGACGATACACCAGTGCCAGCAGCAGACCGTAACAAAGTGACAGATCAGGGAGAATATATAGGAGGTAGGGAGGTGGCCATGGTACATGGCTGGCCAAGGGACACTAGCTCATGTACCCCTTTATCACTGAGGCTGGCCACCAAGGATGGACCTGTCACCAGTGCACATGCAATAACCTCTTCTGCTGCCCTCTTTGCAACTCAGATTGCCCAGTGCTCCCCTTCGCTAACAGTCCACAAAGTTTCCCCATCTCACGATCTGCCTCCTCACCCCCACTTTCATCTCTACAGCACACGCGCATATCATACAAGATCCCATCATGCGTACGTAGGTCTGAAATGCAGGAGGGAGGTTGGGGGGAGATTGGCATGCGCCAGCAACACCACACAGCTCACTGTGACCACAGTGGAGAGGCGCTGCAACAGGACAATACACCAACCTCAGAGCAAGGAACTGCGTCGGTCAGGAGGAGAACTATTGCAATAGCATAAAAAGGTTAATGCGTCCCACCCTATGGACACCAGACTCATCAAGTCACTGTTGCCAGAGTCTCATACAATGACTCTGAACCTCTAAGCACACTATTTGACTGTCCACACCCTGCTGTGCCTATTACCCATCTCCTCCACCACCCTCAACACTGACCCACACATCATTCACCCACAAAGATACAATAAAGGTAGTTTGGATAAATTAGCTAAATGAAATGGATTTAACCAATTTATCTAAATGACCATTTTTGGATGTTTTCCAGTGTTTGTGAGCAAATGGTCAATTGTAATTTGCTGCCACATATTAGCATAATTTTGTTTCAACTAGAAAAAAAAATTGGACAGATAATCTAAGTGTGGATCCAGTTTAAAGGTCCGTATTCACGGCCCGATTTTGGGGAGAGATGTGTGCTGAGCGAACTGCTCAGCACACATCTCTCCCCCCGCTCAGCACAGCGTGATGTGTGCTGAGCGTACGGGGGGTGGGGGGGGCGCTCATTTCACCCCCTGTGTAGGGCATTCTGTGTGTATCCAGCTTAACAGGAGTGAGCATCATACAACTACTGACTTGCGAGTAACTATACAGCAGCTCCATACCTTGTGACTTGAAGAAACACCAGTTAACCCCGGGAATGCTGCAGTCAAAGCAACAATTCCTCTTCTTACATTCCGCTGCACTTATTGTGGGGTAGCCGCAATCCCTTCTGCTGTACGGTTCCACATTACATTGTTTCTTGTCACTTCCTGTTGATGCAGTAAGGAAACATCCAAGAATTACAGCAGCTTAGTTTTTTTTTTTTTTTAACTGGGGCAATTTAGCTAGATCACAGGGCAATTTAGCTCCTTTGGTCCTTTTTTAGGACCAGTTAATCAGACAGTTGAGCAAACTGAAAAACAGCTAACAGGAAATTTCCACTTAAATGGTATTTTCTAATCTTATCTGACCATGACTAAGAATAAAGGATACACAAGATAAACTCTTAGAGCCATGGACCTTATCCATGTTTAAGCTCCATCAAATCTGTAATCAATAGCACTACATGCTCCCACTTTACCACTGTACTATATACTCTACCTGTGTTTTTAAGGTAAAAACACCATTTAACCCCAGTGACACTTGAATTAAAGCAGCAGCCTCTGGAATAGCATTCCTTAGCATTAATCCCAGGAAATCTGCAATCTTCACGCTCTTTGATAGCCATGCTACATTGCTGTTTACTTGGATGGAGCAGAGAGCACAACATCAGGACATAGGAAATATTACAATGCATGATAAGAAAGGTGTGAGCTCTACAGCAAGGCCTCTAACCCTTTGCCAGTGCCAAATACATAGGGCTTAACTCAGATCTGATCACAGCAGCAAATTTATTAGCTAAAACCATGTACACTGCAGGGGGGGGGGGGGTATATAATATGTGCAGAGAGAGTCAGATTTTGGTGCGGTGTGTTCAAACTGAAATCTAAATTGCAGTGTAAAAACAAAACAGCCAGTATTTACCCTGCACACAAACAATATAACCCACCTAAATCTCTCTGCAAATGTTATATCTGCCCCCCCCCCCCCCCCCCCCCATCCCTGCAGTGCACATGGTTTTGCCCACTAGCTAACAAATTTGCTGCATCTGGGAATTACAGCAGCTTAATATTTCTTTTTACAGAAGGTTCAGCAAATTAAATTATTTAGTGAAATACTGTAATCATAACAGTTACAGGGATATTGTAGGTAGATTTATTGTCAGTGGATAAATGTAAAAATTAAACCCTTAGGCATAGTTCCAAAATGCTGTCATTGCAATCCAGATTTTAAGGATATCATGCTTGAGCACAGGTGACTTAATTAGAACTTCGGTCAATGTGAATTAACCATTGGACTCAACCATGGTTATCCTTAAAACCCAGGGGTCTATTTAAGATCGATCTTAATCGATGTTGGGCTTCCAGGTTGAAAAAAACACACACATTTACTAACATTTTAAAATTTATATAAAAAAATCATCTGTTCGTAAATGCAGTGCACATGGTTTTGCCCAACTGCTAACAAAAATCCTGCTGCGATCAACTCAGAATTACCCCCCATGGCCCTCATTCCGAGTTGTTCGCTCGCAAGCTGCTTTTAGCAGCATTGCACACGCTAAGCTGCCGCCTACTGGGAGTGAATCTTAGCATCTTAAAATTGCGAACGAAAGATTTGCAATATTGCGATAAGACATCTCTGTGCAGTTTCTGAGTAGCTCGAGACTTACTCTGCCAGTGCGATCAGTTCAGTGCTTGTCGTTCCTGGTTTGACGTCATAAACACACCCAGCGTTCGCCCAGACACTCCTCCGTTTCTCCAGCCACTCCCGCGTTTTTCCCAGAAACGGTAGCATTTTTTCCCACACGCCCCTAAAGCGGCCTGTTTCCGCCCAGAAACACCCACTTCCTGTCAATCACATTACGATCACCAGAACGATGAAAAAACCGTGAGTAATATTCCTAACTGCATAGCAAATTTACTTGGCGCAGTCGCAGTGTGAACATTGCGCATGCGCATTAAGCGGAAAATCGCTGCGATGCGAAGAAAATTACCGAGCGAACAACTCGGAATGACCACCTATGTGCACTGCAGGGAAGGCAGATTTAACATGTGCAGAGAGAGTTAGATTTGGGTGTGGTGTGTTCAATCTGCAATCTAATTTGCAGTGTAAAAATAAAGCAGTCAGTATTTACCCTGCACAGAAACAAAATAACTCACCCAAATCTAACTCTTTCTGCACATGTTATATCTGCCTCCCCTGCAGTACACATGGTTTTGCCCAACTGCTAACAAAATTCCTGCTGCGATCATCTTGGAATTACCCCCATCGATTGATGTTTTCACACTGCTCGTGTAAATAAGACATATAGGGCCTAATTCAGTTTGGATCGTAATACGCGTTCCAACCGCAAAAACTATGAAGAGGATGGGGGCATATACGCAGGGTCCATCCTGTGCGTGTGCCTACATTTTCTCCGGGTGCCCCGCAGAAAATGCGAATGCCTCTGCCTGTCAATCAGTAGAGGGCGTACCTTCGCAGGTATATCGCGATCATGAGCCATGTCTCCCATTTTTGTCATTATAGGTGCTCTGTGAGCTGCTGGCCATGCCCCAGCCCCTCTGTCTCCCGTGAATAGACATTGAGGCTTATTCAGACCAGATCGCTTCAATTTATTTTCACCCAGCGGGCAATCTGGTCTGCACTGCACATGCGTATGCGCCACAATGCGTAAGTGCGACGGTCCGGAGATCACAAGAAGATTGACAAGAAGAGGGTGTTTGTGTGGGTGGCAACTGAATGTTTCTAGGGAGTGTCCGGAAAAACACTGGAGGGACCCGGCGTTTTGTGGGAGGATTTGTGACGTCACCTCAATGGCTGAGTAAGTGCTGAGCTGTGCAGCTCTTGTGCACATGTGATCACACACCTGCACAGCAAATTTTCCCTTCCGCTGTAGGCGGCAACTACCTGATTACAGGGATGCAAAAAACACACCCTAGCGATCAGGTCTGAATTACCCACAATGTGCATATTTGCAGAGCAACAAGCTACAGGGAGCCTTCCACCCCCCCACCTTCCCCATGGGAAGAAGGGGGGGGTTGTTTGGTTTAGCTGGACATTCCCCCAAAAAGTGACTGTCCTGCAAAAATTGGGATAGTTGGGAGGTATGTTCAAATACATTTATTGTTTTGCATGCAGGGTAAATACTGGCTTCTTTGACATTTAGCCACAAATGCTGCACAGCTGAATTACAGTATTACACTGCAATTAACAGTTATGCTAGGACATTCCCCCTCCCAAATCTACCTCTCTCTGCATGTTACATCTGTCCCACAGTGGCGTGCGGTGAGGTCAGTGGCTAGTGAGGCACTACAGCCATAATGTCCGCCGAATCCTGCCGATGACCCTTAGCCAATGCCCGCTACTGCCTCTGAGCCGATACCCGCTGCCACCGCCAATGGCTTACAAACTCGCCCACAATCAACTGACCCAGCCCTCCACCACTAATTTCTATCTCAGTCCGATGCCGCCAATGCCCGCTGCCTGCCTGCTCATTGTTCTCGTTATATATTATAAATTTTTAAAGAAAAAAAAAATGAGTGTTTGGGACTGGGAAGGGTGAGGGAGGAGGACATGAATGCAATTTTGTTGTCCAGGGCTTCCATTAACTTAAAGGAGAAGGGTCTGAATGGGTTAAAAAAAAATGTGTGAGGTCCCCCCTCCTTAGTATAACCAGCCTCGGGCTCTTTGAGCCGGTCCTGGTTATTTAAATACTGGGGGAAAAATTGGACAGGGGTTCCCCGTATTTAGACAACTAGCACCGGGCTCTTAGACCGGTCCAGGTTCCAAAAATACGTGGGACAATAGATGTAGGGGTCCCCCATATTTTTAAAACCAGCACCGGGCTCCACTAGCCAGAGAGATAATGCCACAGCCGGGGGACACTTTTATGTAGGTCCCTGCGGCCCTGGCATTACCCCTCCAACTAGTCACCCCTGGCCGGGGTTCCCTGGAGGAGTGGGGACCCCTTAAATCAAGAGGTTCCTCCCCTCGAGGCACCCAAGGGCCAGGGGTGAAGCCCGAGGCTGTCCCCAGCACCCCTGGGTGGTGGGTGCCGGGCTGATAGCCATGTGTGTAAAAAAAGAATATTGTTTTTTCGTTGTGGAACTACAAGGCCCAGCAAGCCTCCCCCGCTTGCTGGTACTTGGAGAACCTCAAGTACCAGCAGGCGGGGAAATAACGGGCTTGCTGGTACCTGTAGTTCTACAACAACAAAAAATACCCAAATAAAAACACAAACACACACAGCGTGACAGTAAAATTATTGAGACAGGCTGTAGCATGTGGGTGCATGTAACCCTATAAAAGTGATGGATTGGGTGACTATTACAATACCCACTGTTGCTGTCTGAAAAATGATGGATTTATAGATTGCTCTGCCGAGACATGTTTTTTTCTAAAATGCACCACAGGTATTGATGGATAGTATACTTGACGACACAGAGGTAGGTAGAGCAGTGGCCTACTGTACCGTAATGCTATATATTATATTATTTATTATTTTTATTATTATCCTTTATTTATATGGCGCCACAAGGGTTCCGCAGTGCCCAATTACAGAGTACATAAACAAATAATCAAACAGGAAAACAGCAACTTACAGTTGACGACAATATAGGACAAGTACAGGGTAAATAAACATAGCTACATCAGCAGATGACACTGGAATAAGTATCAGGTGGCAGAAGACTGCTGGATTTGGTGCAGCTGAAGATTATTAAAGTAAGAAAAGAGTAAGCACATGAGGGAAGAGGGCCCTGCTCGTGAGAGCTTACATTCTAAAAGAGAGGGGTAGACAGACAGGGGTGAGACAGATGGGGTACATAGAGAGCATGGAACAGAGGTTTAGGATGAGATTTGGCTGGGTTTGGTGAAGAAGTGGGTCTTGAGAGCCCGTTTGAAGTTTTGTAGAGAGGTGGAGAGTCTGAGGGGGAGAGGTAGGGAATTCCAGAGAAGTGGTGCAGCACGTGAAAAATCTTGGAGGTAGGAGTGGGAGGAAGTAATCCGTAGGCAGGAGAGTCGGTGTGCATTAGCAGAGCGAAGAGGACGGGTGGGAGTGTAAAGCGAGATAAGATCAGAGATGTAGATGGGAGAGGAGTGGGTGAGGGCTTTGTAAGCAAGTGTGAGAAGCTTGAAATGGATTCTGAAAGGGAAGGGGAGCCAGTGAAGGACTAGTAAGAGAGGAGAGGTGGACGTAGTGCGTTTGGTGAGGAAAATGAGCCGGGCAGCAGCATTGAGGATAGATTTGAGTGGAGAGAGGTATTTGTCAGGAATGCCAGTCAGGAAGAGATTACAGCAGTCCAGTCTGGAGATGACCAGTGAGTGGATAAGAGTCTTAGTAGCATCCTGGGTCAGAAAAAGTCTGATCCTGGAAATATTTTTTAGATGAAAACGCCAGGTTTGTGAGAGGTGCTGAATGTGTCGTTTGAAGGAGAGGGAGGAGTCAAGGATTACTCCAAGACAGCGCGCTTGGGGGGTAGAGGAGATAGTAGTGCCATCAATAGATAATGAGATTGTAGGAGGTGAGATTATGCGGGAGGGAGGGAAGATGATCAGCTCGGTCTTAGACATGTTAAGTTTAAGAAAGCGCTGGGACATCCAGGAAGAGATAGCAGAGAGACAGTTGGAGATACGAGTGAGGAGAGTAGGGGAGAGGTCTGGAGAGGAAAGATAGATTTGAGTGTCATCAGCATAGAGATGATATTGGAAACCAAAAGAACTAATGAGCTTACCTAGTGAGGACGTATAGAGAGAGAAGAGAAGAGGACCAAGGACAGAACCTTGGGGTACCCCTACAGTTAGTGGAAGTGAGGGGGAGGTGGAGTCATGAGAGGAGACAGAGAATGAACGGTCAGAAAGGTAGGACGACAACCAAGAGAGGGCAGTGTTACGCAGACCAATGGAGTGAAGGATTTGCAGTAGGAGAGGATGGTCCACAGTGTCAAAAGCAGCAGAGAGATCAAGTAGAATAAGTAGAGAGTAGTGTCCCTTAGATTTAGCAGCATGGAGGTCATTGCATACTTTTGTAAGGGCAGTTTCAGTGGAGTGGAGAGGACGGAAGCCAGACTGGAATGGGTCAAGCAGTGAGTGTGAGGAAAGAAAGGAAGTAAGGCGGTTGTAGACAATACGCTCAAGGAGTTTGGAGGCAAAAGGGAGGAGAGAGATGGGTCGGTAGTTGGATAGAGTGTTTGGATCAAGGGTAGGTTTTTTAAGAATAGGAGAGATGAGAGCGTGCTTGAAGGCAGAGGGGACAGTGCCTGATGAGAGGGAGAGATTGAGAAGGTGGGAAAGATGGGAACAAGCAGAAGAAGAGAGGTGGCAAAGGAGGCGGGAGGGGATAGGGTCAAGTGGGGAGGTGGTGAGGGGACAGGAACGAATGAGGGCCATGACTTCCTCTCCAGATGCATGGGAGAAAGATGACAGAGTTGGTGCGAGGGATGGGGAGGGTTGGTAAGGGATGGGAGAAGGCTGGTTACTGATAGTCTGGTGTGATGTGATGTCCTGATGTATGGAGTCAATTTTGGATGTGAAGTAAGTGGCAAAGTCAAGAGCAGAGAGTGAGGAAGGGAGACGAGGTGGAGGTGGGCAGAGGAGTGAGTTGAGAGTGGCAAAGAGGCGCCGGGGGTTGGAAGACTGGGAGGAGATGAGGTTCTTGAAGTATGACTGTTTAGCAAGAGAAAGGGCAGCACTGAAGGATGAGAGCATAAGTTTGAAATGGAGGAAGTCTGCCTTAGAGCGTGATTTCCTCCAGTGTCGCTCAGCAGTACATGAGCATTTTTGCAGATATCTGGTGCATTTGGTGTGCCAGGGTTGAGGTGTTAATTTGCAAGGGTGAATAGTGGTTGGTGGAGCAACAGAGTCAAGAGCAGAAGTAAGGGAAGCATTGTATGTGGAAGTGGCTTGTTCAGGGCATGAGAGAGAGAGAATAGGAGAGAGAAGTGAGTCAAACAGGGAGGAAAGGAATGTGGTGTCAATAGCTTCAATGTTACGCTTAGTGATGGTAGCCTTAGGAGGTAGAGATGGAGAAGTCGAGAGAGATAGGTTGAAGGAGAGCAGGTGGTGGTCAGAGAGGGGAAATGGGGAGTTGGAAAAATCAGAAATATCACAGCGGTGAGTGAAGACCAGATCCAGTGAGCTCCCATTCACATGGGAGGGTGAGGAGGTCCACTGGGAGAGACCAAGTGAAGAGGTGAGGTTAAGGAGTTTAGAGGCAGGGGATTGTGTGGGGATGTCAATAGGGATGTTGAAATCGCCTAGGATAATGGTGGGAATGTCAGAAGAGAGGAAGTGAGGAAGCCAGGAAGCAAAGTTATGGAGACAAATCCCCATAGGAGGGGGAAAAGAAAAAGAAACCAGATACATTTAAGGTGCACTCATCCAACTACTGAATCATTAATACAATTATTATTATGACACACATATATCCCCAATAATAGTATCAAGTAGGGGCTTGAATGCTCAGTGATCTTAATTACTATAGAGGTTTATTTAATTGTGTATTTATACGGGACTCAATTGTCCTTTATTGAAAATAGAGCGAAATATTAAAATTCATAAAATAAAGAATAAATAGAGGGTGACAGAAAGTAAACTAATGTGAATAAAGATTTAAAAACAAAGCTAATGTGTGTCTCCCTTCATATATTTTATTGTGTTTATTACAGTTGTGCACTTGCACACATATATTTGCGCAGCACTGTAACAGTGCTATACTTATATGAGACCTGCAGTTTTTGTATTCATTTGAGCCTGCTATGCTGTGATAGAGGGAGATCTGCTGTCTCGCTAGAAAGTTGCAAACTGTTACATAAATTGTAACCAGATTATATTTAAGTAAGAATATGCAACACAAGATCTCCACTCCTGCCACTTAGGCTGTGAATATGGTTACTTGTTTCTGATATTATGAATTAAGGAGTGAAACAAGGTTGCTGAATATGTAACCTTTGCCTGAAACTCTGAGATGTCATATGGTGCAGGAAATGCTGATATATTATTGTGTTAGAGGGGACTAATAGGGATAATTCCACTGACCTTTATTCACAGCTAACTATTGCAATTAAAGTGCTCTCTGACCTCAGTTACTATTGTTACTGATGCTCAGATACATGTACAAGGTAAATGGATTAAACTATATCCCATGTGATGTTAATAGTACCATAGTGTTCCACACTGTTCATGTGAGATGGTATAACGTATGTATTTAAGCAGCAGTCATTACTGATGCTCTGCAAGAATTAAATTATGTCCATGCTGGGCATGTTCAGGACCGGTTCAAGGGCGCAGAGCGCCCCGGGCAGGAAAGGGGCGTGGCCTAATACAGGGGGCGTGGTGAGTCACGCCCCCTGTACATTGAAAGCGCCGCTTGAATGCTGAGCGGTGCGCGATGACGTCATCGCGCACCGCACAGCAAAAGGTCCTCTCCACGAAGAGAAACTAGACGCTATGCGTCTAGTTCCCTTCGTGGAGAGGACCTTTGCTGTGCGGTGCGCGATGACGTCATCGCGCACCGCTCAGCAGTTACTCTCCACGAAGGGAAACTAGACGCATAGCGTCTAGTTCCCTTCACAGGAGGCGCCGAGGACGGGGACGGCAGCGGGCAGCGGAGGCGGACGGGGGACACAGCGGGCAGCAGTGGCGGTTCTTGCCACGGTGCGGCGCCCTCCGGATGGCGCCAGCGCCCTCCGGAAGGCGGCGCCCCGGGCAAAAGTCCTGCTTGCCCGTGGCAAGAACCGCCACTGGGCCGCATGTTAATAAAATTTAAGTATTAGAGGTCATAATCAGATATGTTATAGATTATACATGTCCCAGAGGGTCATGCCCCAATTTGTCAGCAGACTGCAGTGTACATACAATGACGTTAAATATCCACTAAATACAGGGACAATCCAGTGCCTGGCATTGACACCTGTGGTCACACTTATTTATTATTAATATCAGCTCTCCCACAGCACACAAATTAACAGTGTATGAATATATTTTCAAACTGATCTCTAACCCCTAAGATCTCTATTATCTATTAATAGTGTCAGCTATCCCACAGTATATAAAAGGAGCTTCAGGTATATAAATGTATTAGCAGACTCCTCTCTACTATATGCAGGTTTGGCATCTATTGCCACACTATAGGTCTCATAGGTATACTATATATCATTAGCACAACATTAAACATGAATACTGAAACGGGAGCACATAGCTAAAGCCTATGCGCATTTCACTCCTAACGAGCTTCCTCAGGGCACTATAGTAAACGGCGCCCGCCGGACTAGAAAGTTTTATAGGAGAAGGGGAACAGTGATAGGGCGTGAGAAGCGTAGCCAGCCAATGCCCGCTCATCTCAGTCATTTCAAACCAGACCAAGACAAGAGAGCCGTTAGCGGTTCATCCGTTCCTGAGCCGCTAAGTCGAACACTCGTAAATGCCGTCAGCTGAATTCCACAGCCGCGGCATTGATTACATGCTGAGAGTAACATTCCCCATAATTGGGAGTTAATGGGTATATGGTTAGCACATGTGTCTATGTGTTAATGTTAGATACTCTACCATGATGAAGCAAGATATATATGATTAATCTTATCTATTAGTCTGCAGTTAAACCATCCATCCATTATTGCCCACATTATGACACACTGTCTCAAACGGTTTAAATATACATATGTATGTAATGATAAAAGGTAACAATGTATTACTTCTGTACTGACAATAAAAAATGCGGGGAAAGATTTCCATTATCGATATATAAGTGTATATACCATATTATCAAAATATGTGTCTTCAAATAGATAAATAAATAATAATAAATGAGTGCAAAACATAGCCCCAATAGGATGGAATGTATTGCACTACAAATACAAGACTTAACCTAAGTGAGAAAAATAAAATAAAATGTGTGAATAGGTATAATTAATGTGGATAATGATAACGTGCACGTGGATACATGTGCAAAAAAATTTTTGGTGACACACTCCATACTAAATTAAAACATCAAAGTGAAAAAAGCAAAAAAACTATGCAGGATACTATTTGTTGCCGTCTTTTTACGGAAGATATCAGTATCAATTTCTCCATTCATCGTTTTAGAGATCTTCAAGTCCAAGAAGTTGACCTCATTCAAATTTATGTCTGATGTAAGTATAAGGCCCAGAGTATTATCATTAAGTGATTGAATGAATTCCTCGAGTAATTCACGTTCACCTTCCCATAGGACCAGAATATCGTCTATGTACCTATGCCACCCGATGATATGCTCTGTATACTTCTCATTAGGTACATTAAACACGAGTTCTTTCTCCCACCACCCCAGGTACAGGTTCGCATACGTGGGCGCACAAGTGCTGCCCATCGCAGTCCCCCGTACCTGGAGGAAGTATTTGTCATCAAAGGTGAAGACATTTTTTGTTAGAACGAATTCTAAGAGCTGTATAAGGAAGTTGTTAAAGTCTTGGTGTACACCCATATCTAGAAAATATTGCACTGCTTTGATCCCATTGTCATGGCTAATACTAGTGTACAAGGATTCAACATCGCAGACACATAACCAAGTATTTGATGAGAGAGTTATTCCTTCCAACTTATTAAGGATATCCATAGTATCCATTATTATTTATCACAACTAAAATTAAATACTTACCTGTGTAAGAGTACTCCATTTATTACATCTAAAAAAGAATACTTACCTGTGTTCGGATAGATCATATGGTTCCTTTCTTGGATAAGAGATGTTTCTCATATGGGAAGTATAGAATGGTAAGGCACATTATATGGGGCATGATAGAAAAATTATTATTGTTATTTCAAATAAATAATAATTCATAATTTTTTATCACTATGGAGCTAATCCACATCTTATTTTGTCTACATTATATCAAACAGTATGTTCATAATCTTTTATTCAATCTCAATAAGGGGTATAGAATACGCAATATCGGGGGAATATTTTGGAAGCTTTTTCGTTTAATTAATATATGTATGGATCCTATATCAATGTTATGTACGGATTATAAATGAATACAGGATATCTTTGTGGCACAAGATAACCTGCCACTAAAAGTATATATCACCAGTCACTTTCACTATGTCACTATTAGAAGTATATATTACTGATCACCTTCACTATGTCCACATGACAGATTAATAAAGAGCGTATCTAACATACTCTGCAGCCTGGGGATATATATTTCTCCTCACACTTTATATTAAGTAACATTACACTAATACCACACATTAAAATCACATGCACTTATTACATGATGTAATTTTTAATGGATAGTTTTTTTGCTTTTTTCACTTTGATGTTTTAATTTAGTATGGAGTGTGTCACCAAAAAATTTTTTGCACATGTATCCACGTGCACGTTATCATTATCCACATTAATTATACATATTCACACATTTTATTTTATTTTTCTCACTTAGGTTAAGTCTTGTATTTGTAGTGCAATACATTCCATCCTATTGGGGCTATGTTTTGCACTCATTTATTATTATTTATTTATCTATTTGAAGACACATATATTTTTGATAATATGGTATATACACTTATATATCGATAATGGAAATCTTTCCCCGCATTTTTTATTGTCAGTACAGAAGTAATACATTGTTACCTTTTATCATTACATACATATGTATATTTAAACCGTTTGAGACAGTGTGTCATAATGTGGGCAATAATGGATGGATGGTTTAACTGCAGACTAATAGATAAGATTAATCATATATATCTTGCTTCATCATGGTAGAGTATCTAACATTAACACATAGACACATGTGCTAACCATATACCCATTAACTCCCAATTATGGGGAATGTTACTCTCAGCATGTAATCAATGCCGCGGCTGTGGAATTCAGCTGACGGCATTTACGAGTGTTCGACTTAGCGGCTCAGGAACGGATGAACCGCTAACGGCTCTCTTGTCTTGGTCTGGTTTGAAATGACTGAGATGAGCGGGCATTGGCTGGCTACGCTTCTCACGCCCTATCACTGTTCCCCTTCTCCTATAAAACTTTCTAGTCCGGCGGGCGCCGTTTACTATAGTGCCCTGAGGAAGCTCGTTAGGAGTGAAATGCGCATAGGCTTTAGCTATGTGCTCCCGTTTCAGTATTCATGTTTAATGTTGTGCTAATGATATATAGTATACCTATGAGACCTATAGTGTGGCAATAGAAGCCAAACCTGCATATAGTAGAGAGGAGTCTGCTAATACATTTATATACCTGAAGCTCCTTTTATATACTGTGGGATAGCTGACACTATTAATAGATAATAGAGATCTTAGGGGTTAGAGATCAGTTTGAAAATATATTCATACACTGTTAATTTGTGTGCTGTGGGAGAGCTGATATTAATAATAAATAAGTGTGACCACAGGTGTCAATGCCAGGCACTGGATTGTCCCTGTATTTAGTGGATATTTAACGTCATTGTATGTACACTGCAGTCTGCTGACAAATTGGGGCATGACCCTCTGGGACATGTATAATCTATAACATATCTGATTATGACCTCTAATACTTAAATGTTATTAACATGCCCAGCATGGACATAATTTAATTCTTGCAGAGCATCAGTAATGACTGCTGCTTAAATACATACGTTATACCATCTCACATGAACAGTGTGGAACACTATGGTATTAACATCACATGGGATATAGTTTAATCCATTTACCTTGTACATGTATCTGAGCATCAGTAACAATAGTAACTGAGGTCAGAGAGCACTTTAATTGCAATAGTTAGCTGTGAATAAAGGTCAGTGGAATTATCCCTATTAGTCCCCTCTAACACAATAATATATCAGCATTTCCTGCACCATATGACATCTCAGAGTTTCAGGCAAAGGTTACATATTCAGCAACCTTGTTTCACTCCTTAATTCATAATATCAGAAACAAGTAACCATATTCACAGCCTAAGGGGCAGGAGTGGAGATCTTGTGTTGCATATTCTTACTTAAATATAATCTGGTTACAATTTATGTAACAGTTTGCAACTTTCTAGCGAGACAGCATATCTCCCTCTATCACAGCATAGCAGGCTCAAATGAATACAAAAACTGCAGGTCTCATATAAGTATAGCACTGTTACAGTGCTGCGCAAATATATGTGTGCAAGTGCACAACTGTAATAAACACAATAAAATATATGAAGGGAGACACACATTAGCTTTGTTTTTAAATCTTTATTCACATTAGTTTACTTTCTGTCACCCTCTATTTATTCTTTATTTTATGAATTTTAATATTTCGCTCTATTTTCAATAAAGGACAATTGAGTCCCGTATAAATACACAATTAAATAAACCTCTATAGTAATTAAGATCACTGAGCATTCAAGCCCCTACTTGATACTATTATTGGGGATATATGTGTGTCATAATAATAATTGTATTAATGATTCAGTAGTTGGATGAGTGCACCTTAAATGTATCTGGTTTCTTTTTCTTTTCCCCCTCCTATGGGGATTTGACTCCATATTCTTGTTCAAACCAGTTGGTAGCACCTTTATGAGCCTTTGAACCTTGCATGCATGCATATGAATCCCTACAGTAGGGTTTAATGAGAATTAATTATAGGCACTCCAACAGATTCACAACATAATACATAAATCTCGGTGCGGGTTACTCTCCAGACCTGGTTAAAGGCTTTGCCTGACCAGTACTGGAACTTTTTGATTCAGGAAGCAAGTTGTCGATGAATTTGGAAGCAGTGCCAGGGGGGCGGTAAATGACAGCTACTCTAAGATGGACTGGTTGGAAGAGGCATATGGTGTGGACCTCAAATGTAGAGAATATAAGGGATGGTTCTGGTGGTATGAGTTGGTAGGAGTAACTAGAAGGTAAAAGGACCCCAACACCACCCCCATGGCGACCCCCAGGTCGGGGTGTGTGTGTGTGTGAATGTAAGGCCCCCAGCAGAGAGAGCAGCAGCAGAAGTAGTGTCAGAGGGCGTAATCCAAGTTTCAGTAATGGCTAGTAGGTGTAGGGAGTTGGAAATGAAAAGGTCATGAGTGGGGACCAGTTTGTTACAAACAGATCTGGCATTCCAGAGGGCACAGGATAGGGGGTATGAGTTTGTGGGAGATATGTGAATTAGATTTTCAGGGTTGCTGTAGCGATGAGGTGGGATTAACTTTGAGGGCAGGGATGATGAGAGAGTAGTGATGGTACGGGTGCCTGAGCTAGGAGGGGAAACTGCAGGAGGTGGGCAGGGAGGGAGGTCAGTGTGATGTGGATGGGGGTGTGGGGAGGTGACAGGGAAGGGAGAGAGGGAGCAGGGCTGAGTTGTGGGGTAGCAGGACCATGGGGCAGAGGTGAATGAAAGTGGGGTAACAGGAAAGGTGGGGGAAGGAAACAGAGGGATGGAGGGGAGACAGAGGAGGGGAGAGAGGAGGAGGTGGAGGAGACTAGTGGGGGAAGGATAAAGATACATTATTAGGTAGACACTGAGTGATGTGGGGAGTATAAGAAAACCTTGACATAGTGTTAAGTAGGTAAATAGGTTAAAGTAGTGGAAGTACTGTAGGAGAGGAGACTGTAAGGCAATCCGAGCAGAAGAATTGCAGAAATGCAGGTGAGAAAAGCAGTGTAGGCTCAAGGGGTGTAGATTTAGTATGAAATGAGTCAAAAGCGTAGATAAAGTGGGTGCAGAAATGTATTTGGAGTGTAAGAAATGAAAGGATTGTGAGAGGTTTAAGAAGCAATGGTAATTATGTTAGATGTTTTAAGTGTTTGCAGGTAAAATTGCATTGGTGCAGCTGTGCTTAAAAAACAAAATTACAATAATACAGATACAGGCATTTGTAGGTGAAATGGATGGTTTATGAAATGTCCAAGTAAGGTAGTTCTGTGCTATGTAATCAGATGCAACAATCAGGAGGTGAGTGATCTGAGGAGTAAGTGACTCACATTTGTTATTAGTTCTTCAGTTTTCTTTGTTTTGTTAGATTGGTGTGCTTCTGTTTTCCTTCTTTTTCACTTCGATTGAACGCTGATTGAACACTGCTGTTATGTGTCAATTTTATCACGCTTTGATAAAAATGCACGCTTAGATCAATAAATGCACAGCCTACACCATTGGACTTAAGTAGAAGACTATTACAAGTGAAACCAATAATTGAAATCTGTAACCACACCCCACCCCCTCAAATGCCAGGCAATAAATTACCTTAAAAACAACAACCAGGCATTCCACAAAGATTAAACTGGGTCTATATCATTCAAAACTTTAAAAAAGTACTTCAAAATCACATACTATGCAATAATGTTTCAATTTGCATTACCCAGCAGAATTAGCTTTGCATATATAGATATAGTGCAGCAGAATATATTGGTGGTTGTAGTCAATTGTAATTACCTGTAGGTGACAAGAAGAGAAGAAACGTCAATTCACAATCGATATCAGCTGAAGATAAATTAACGCTGATTGAACACTGCTGTTATGTGTCAATTTTATCACGCTTTGATAAAAATGCATGCTTAGATCAATAAATGCACAGCCAAACGGCTTTGCACAGCCTACACCATTGGACTTAAGTAGAAGACTATTACAAGTGAAACCAATAATTGAAATCTGTAACCACACCCCACCCCCTCAAATGCCAGGCAATAAATTACCTTAAAAACAACAACCAGGCATTCCACAAAGATTAAACTGGGTCTATATCATTCAAAACTTTAAAAAAGTACTTCAAAATCACATACTATGCAATAATGTTTCAATTTGCATTACCCAGCAGAATTAGCTTTGCATATATAGATATAGTGCAGCAGAATATATTGGTGGTTGTAGTCAATTGTAATTAACTGTAGGTGACAAGAAGAGAAGAAACATCAATTCACAATCGATATCAGCTGAAGATAAATTAACGCTGATTGAACGCTGCTGTTATGTGTCAATTTTATCACGCTTTGATAAAAATGCACGCTTGGATCAATAAATGCGCAGCCAAACGGCTTTGCACAGCCTACACCATTGGACTTAAGTAGAAGACTATTACAAGTAAAACCAATAATTGAAATCTGTAACCAAACCCCCCCACCTCAAATGCCAGGCAATAAATTACCTTAAAAACAACAACCAGGCATTCCACAAAGATTAAACTGGGTCTATATCATTCAAAACTTTAAAAAAAGTACTTAAGAATCACATACTATGCATTAATGTTTCAATTTGCATTACCCAGCAGAATTAGCTTTGCATATATAGATATAGTGCAGCAGAATATATTGGTGGTTGTAGTCAATTGTAATTACTCAGCAGAATTAGCTTTGCATATATAGATATAGTGCAGCAGAATATATTGGTGGTTGTAGTCAATTGTAATTACCCAGCAGAATTAGCTTTGCAAATATAGATATAGTGCAGCAGAATATATTGGTGGTTGTAGTCAACTGTAATTACCCAGCAGAATGAGCTTTGCATATATATAGTGCAGCAGAATATATTGGTGGTTGTAGTAAATTGTAATTACCCAGCAGCAGCTCTACTGCACTCAACATCACCAGTGCTCACAATATATATAATGCTATATACTATGCCATAGTGGTGCTTACTATATAACACCTCCTACTGCGTTCCCCCTGGCAATGAGCATGACACCCAGAGAGTGAAACCCCTGGCAATGAGCATGACACCCAGCACGTGAAACTCTTGGCGTTGAGCAGTTTTTGTAAAAGTAATTAGAAGCTTTACTGTAGGGCATAGTGTATCACAGATATTGTGGTGAGTGACATAATATGTTCCAAAGGGCATTAATGTGTGGGGCTTAACATGGTGGAAATTACTGTACTTTTTTCCCTGTGGTGGCCGAGGTCTGTTGGTGCAGGGTCAAGAACTAGGGTGTAAGGTAGTCTTTGCCTGCAAGGCTACGCTCATTTTATGGAGACCATACCCATACATTTAAGTGTGGCATATACCTGCGCTTGCTCGCGGGGTGAGAACATCTCCCTAATTGAATTCAGCGATATGAATAGAGGTTGTGCAGCAGCCACAGAAAGGGTTAATCTCTGCAGCTTGTCACTAAATTACATTGTTGCAATTTTAGCTGGGAGCTGCAATAATTACTCTAATACATAACACAGCCAACACTTCTATATTCACACAATATACTGCATGGTGAATATAGAAGTGGTGCTTGCTAAACAGCACCTCCTACTGCATTCCACATCACCGCTGGTCACACTCATATCAGGCCCATAATGCTGTATACTATGCCATAGTGGTGCTTACTATATAACACCAGGTGCTGTGCAGTGGTCAAAACACACTAACTGGTCCCATGCTGTTGTTGAACTAAAGGCCTATACACACGATGAGATTCGGTCTATGCTAATAGGTTTAAAAAGGTTACATAAAAGCTACTTTATGTATTTATTCATTAAAGTTTTTAAGTTGTATTTTACAACCATACAATGATATGATATATAATGTATCGTATAATCATTACATAATGTTGATGGCATTGAATTGTCTCTGCCTTGACTAGTGGCAGCAGCTTCAGCACTAGGTGGAAGTGGATCTTGATCTTTCCCTATTTTACCCTCCACCTTTTTGTTCTCCATTTTTTAATGTGTGGAATTATATGCCAGTAATATATCTGGAATTAGACGGTGGTAATGTCTGGAATTAGATACCACTAGATAGATACCAGATATCACTGTGACTGGAATGATGACATATGCACAGTGACAGGACACTACCACAGCACCCTACAGCAGCCATATGCGGCACAAGACACTGGAGTATTAGTAATGTACTGTAGTATACTGAGCACCACAAGACAATGAGCAGTGATACGGAGCACTGATGAGATTACTAGAACTGACACTGAGCAGCCAGATGCAGCACTGGACTATTAGTAATGTTCTGTAGTATACTGAGCACCACAATGCAGCACAAGACAATGAGCAGTGATACTGAGCACTGATGAGGATACTAGAACTGACACTGAGCAGCAAGATGCAGCACTGGACTATTAGTAATGTACTCTAGTATACTGAGCACCACATTGCAGCACAAGACAATGAGCAGTGATACTGAGCACTGATGAGGATACTACTGAGAACTGACACTGAGCAGGAGAGACACACTACAATTTCATCTTGCGCCTCTTTTTTTATTTATCTTTGCATCATGTGCTGTTTGGGGCTATTTTTTTAAGTGCCATCCTGTCTGACACTGCAGTGCCACTCCTAGATGGGCCAGGTGTTTGTGCTGCCCACTTGGGTCGCTTAGCTTAGTCATCCAGGGACCTTGGTGCAAATTTTAGGACTAAAAATAATATTGGGAGGTGTGAGGTGTTCAGAATAGACTGGAAAGGAGTAGAAATTATGGTTATTGAGCTTAATACTATAGGATCAAAATTACCCCCAAATTCTATGATTTTAGCTGTTTGAGGTTTAAAAAAAAAATCACCCGAATACAAAACCCGAAAGGGTGGTTTTGCCAAAACGCGTCCGTATCCAAAACACAACTGCGGATCCGAAACCAAAACCAAAACATGAAACACGAAAAATGCCCGCTGCACATCTCTAGTTAGGGGAGAAGCATGTAGCCTTGTAGACTATGCACAGCTATATCTAGAAAAATATACGATCTAATCTTTAACCAACCAATGCAAGAAAGTATTTAATGTGAAAATACGAAACACTAGACTAATTGGAGGTGCGCCCTAAAGCAAATTACAATGTTAGGATTAGGGGGTTCGGAAAGACCTCTAGTGTAAACACTACTATATACATTTTAAGATAGGAAGGTACAAATTACATATTCACATTGCATCTATGGGCTGGATTCAAATGTCCCTTTCCTCCCTCAATCGTGCCCGTCAGCAGCTATTCTAATGTTGCTGCCAACGGGTGCGACATGTTTATTTCAGCTCGCTACCCCCAGGGGAAACAAGCTGAAATGTGTGCAAAGAGACCCATTTGGGCAACCAAACGGTGTCTTTTCATGATCGCGCCCATTACTTTATTCAGGTTTAGGTGCTTTGTGCACCTAAACCAGAGTGTAATGGGCGCAATAATTGAGGGCATTTGAATTTCCCTTATATGTGTGTGTGTGTGTGATATACACACAGACACACATACTGTATTTCTTTATATAATGGACACCTCAGTTTCTATTCATTCATGTCCTGCCCCCTACTCTGTCAGACCCCTTCCCCTCTACTTTTCTGACCCCAAACGCCACTCATTCTTGTTGAGTGCTGGTGGGCCCATTCAGAATTTTGCTATGGGGCCCACAAAGGTCTAGTTACGCCACTGGGCAGGGTTATAGAGGAGGCGGTGCAAGGCATCCTGGGAACAGTCAAAGCTTTAGCCTGTTGGTGCCTTGGATCAAGATCCAACTCTACACCCCGATGTTAGTGTAGTGCCTTTTGAGGTTAAGGTTTTACAGAAAGTTACAGGTTTTTTTAATTTAGTAAAATATGCCCCATTTTAAAGATAGGGCATTTACATTTGTTGCACCTGTGCAGTACATAGCAGCCTGCAGGGCATGTACAGTGGCTTCATTTGGGTGCACATACATTGCCGGCTCCTGGTCGCAAACTGAAATTATTGTGTGTAAGTGGAATTAGCGGTGTTTATGTCATACAGGGGGGTGGGGGAGGTTTGTGGTTGGTGGGGGGCATGCTGTGTGATTATTATCCTGCATCTATACATACATGCGCTAACACCTGGACATACACTGATGTACCCACACCTAATATCCATACATACACGCCCTGACACCTGGACATACACCAACATTCCCACACCTGCATCTATACATACACATGCTGACACCTGGACATACACCAACATACAAGCACCTGCATCTATATATACACGCGCTGACAAATGGACATACACCGACGTACCCACACTTGCATCTATACATACATGCACTGACATCTGGACATACAAGCACCTGCATCTATACATACACACACGCGCTGACACCTGAACCTACACTGACGTTCCCACACCTGCATCTATACATACACATTCTGACACCTGGACATACACAGACGTGCCCACACCTGCATCTATACATACACGCGTTGACACCTGGACGTACACTGACGTACACACACCTACATCTATATATGCATGGATGCAAATGTGGGTACGTCTGTATACGTCCAGGTGTTAGCATGTGTATGTATAGATGTTAGGTGTGGGTACATCAGTGTATGTCCAGGTGTCAGCACATGTATGTATAGATTCACATGTGGGTAAGCCGGTGTACGTCCACGTGTCAGCATGTGTAGGTATAGATGCAGGTGTGGGTACGTTGGTGTACGTTTAGGGGTCAGCGTGTTTATGTATAGATGTTGGTGTGTGTATGTCAGTGTACGTACAGATATAGGTGTGTGTGTGTGTGTATGTATGTATGTATGTATGTATGTATGTATGTATATGTATAGAGGAAGGTGTGATACATACATATAACACATACATGATAGATACATACATATATCACACACACGATAGATAGATAGATAGATAGAACACATACATACATACATACATACATACAAGATAGATACATACATACATACATGATAGATACATATATATACACACACATACGATAGATAGATAGATAGATAGATAGATAGATAGATAGATAGATAGATATATATCACAAACATATATGATTCATACATATATCACACACACATACATGATACATACATGAGAAAGACCTGGGATGGTGATGAGGCCAGGGCCCCCTGCTGATGTTGCGTTGAGGAAGGCAGTGTTCCAGGGCGGATGCCAGTCGGGGAGAGCGCCGCGCAGCCCGGGAAAAATACTGCTGAGGAGCTACATCTGGAAGAGCCCCTGGGAGGGAGAGTGCCACATGCCCCATCCTGCGTGGCAGACTCTGCAGGCCTGCACATGGGAAGGGAGGTCTCTGGCCACACATACACATCCTTCTGCTGAAGCCCCGCTGCTGTCCCCATCAGCGCTCTCCAGCGGGGAGCGGGACCAGGATGAACCTCAACCTGTGAGAACTATCTTCATGATCAAGAGATCTCATATGCAAGATAAGTATGTGTTGGGATAGGGCTGGGGAGGGCGGCTGCTCGGGCACCCCCCCGTCAAGTTAAGGAGATTTAACTGAGGAAGCACAAGGGAACTCTCGTCTGGGGACAACAACTGCAGGGAGACCACATCTTTTCAGATGAACATGGGAGGGCAGAAGGCTGCCTAATACTGAAGCACCCTCAGACATTAAACCATATGCAACAACTATTGCAAGCATTCCTGGGGGAAGGTCTGCAGCAGACGGATTTGCATACGGTGATGTCATCCAAGCAGTGGGCCAAAGTTGGCTGGAACCCTCATCTGTATATGAAAAGAGAAAAGGGGCATGCAGGGCATGGCGGCCTTTTGCGGCGCTTGTATAACCCCAAGTTTGCATTAAACACCTCCACCCTCCTTCGGTGTGGGGCTCATGTTGGCCATGCCCAAGCCCCTGAAGCATTCAAGCTGATTTCTTGCAGCAGCTGGGCACTGTAACAGCTTCAGAGCTGCTCTACAAGACAAGTAAAAGGGTGTGGGCCCTGCAGCATCACCTGTAGTTTGCATACACACATATATAGGACAGCATCTCTTATATGCCCCAGGGTCAATAAAATAGTATCCTTGTCTAGGCTATCCATCCCCTCAGATAAGGTATTTGTCCATGCCGCTACAGCACTACACACCCAGG
Source organism: Pseudophryne corroboree (assembly GCF_028390025.1). Classification (NCBI taxonomy): domain Eukaryota; kingdom Metazoa; phylum Chordata; class Amphibia; order Anura; family Myobatrachidae; genus Pseudophryne; species Pseudophryne corroboree. The sequence goes on along the minus strand of NW_026970410.1, from coordinate 48,243 downwards.
CCGACGCAATTGCCGGTCTGAGTAAGGTACCTGAATGTGTATAAATGGACTTCAGGGTAATCTCCTGTTTGCGGTCAGCACACTCTTTGAGGGTAGCCGTATCCTGGGACGGGAGGGCTACCTTCTTGGATAAGCGTGTTAATGCTTTGTCCACCCTAGGGGAGGCTTCCCATCGTAACCTATCCGTTGATGGGAAAGGATACGCCATAAGAATCCTTTTGGAAATCTGCAGTCTTTTATCTAGAGATTCCCAAGCTTTTTCACATAACTCGTTCAGCTCGTGTGAGGGGGGAAAGGTTACCTCAGGCTTCTTTCCCTTGTACATATGTACCCTCTTGTCAGCGACAGGGGGTTCCTCTGTGATGTGCAAAACATCTTTTATTGCCATAATCATAAATCGAATGGATTTTGCCAATTTTGGCTGTAACTTTGCATCATCGTAATCGACACTGGAGTCAGAATCCGTGTCGGTATCTGTGTCAACAATCTGGGATAGTGGGCGCTTATGAGACCCTGACAGTCCCTGCAACATAGGATCAGGCATGGGTTGAAACCCTGACTGTCCCAAAGCTTCTGCCTTGTCTAATCTTTTGTGCAATGAGTTTACACTAGCATTTAAAACATTCCACATATCCATCCAATCAGCTGTCGGCGGAGACACCACATTCATTTGCTCCCGCTCCTCTCTAATATAGCCTTCTTCCTCAGACATGTCGACACACGTGTACCGACACACTACACACACAGGGAATGCTTTTTCTGAAGACAGTTTCCCCACAAGGCCCTTTGGAGAGACAGAGAGAGAGTATGCCAGCACACCCCCCAGCGCTATATAACCCAGGAATAAAACAGTAACTTAATGTTTGCCCAGTAGTGCTGCTGTATGTAATTTGCGAATTATGTGCCCCCCCCACCCCTCTTTTCAACCCTCTTGTCTAACGTGGTATAAGCAGGGTAGAGTCCGGGGAGCTTCCTCTCAGCGGTGCTGTGGAGAAAAAATGGCGCTGGTGAGTGCTGAGGGAGAAGCCCCGCCCCCTCGGAGGCGGGCGTCTGTCCCGCTTAAACTGTAAAATTGGTGGGGGCTTATACATATATAAAGTGCCCAGCTGTATATATGTTATATTTTTGCGAAAGAGGTTTATATTGCTGCCCAGGGCGCCCCCCCTGCGCCCTGCACCCTTACAGTGACCGGAGTATGTGAGGTGTATGGGAGCAAAGGCGCACAGCTGCAGTGCTGTGCGTTACCTCAGTGAAGATCATGAAGTCTTCTGCCGCCTCTGAAGTCTTCATTTCTTCTCATACTCACCCGGCTTCTATCTTCCGGCTCTGCGTGGGGGACGGCGGCGCGGCTCTGGGACGGACGGCGAGGGTGAGATCCTGCGTACCAATCCCACTGGAGCTAATGGTGTCCAGTAGCCTAAGAAGCAGGACCTTGCAACTCAGAGAGTAGGGCTGCTTCTCTCCCCTCAGTCCCTCGATGAGGGAGTCTGTTGCCAGCAGTGCTCCCTGAAAATTAAAAACCTAACAAAATACTTTCTGTCAGAAAGCTCAGGAGAGCTCCTGAAAAGCACCCAGTCTCCACTGGGTACAGTATCAAACTGAGTTCTGGAGGAGGGGCATAGAGGGAGGAGCCAGTGCACACCCAGAACTAAAGTCTTTCTTAAAGTGCCCATGTCTCCTGCGGAGCCCGTCTATCCCCATGGTCCTTACGGAGTCCACAGCATCCTCTAGGACGTTAGAGAAAATAGGATTTTAATACCTACCGGTAAATCCTTTTCTCTTAGTCCGTAGAGGATGCTGGGCACCCGTCCCAGTGCGTACTGTGTCTGCAGTTATTAAATGGCCCTTAACTCCAGAACATTTATGTGGAGCTGAAAACATCCAAGGAAGACTTGACCATCTTCCTTGGATGTTTTCCCCCTGTGTGACTGCTCTCCAGCCTCGGAGGGTTGCATTCGTGGTCCCTAGGATCCCGTCCTGGATCCCGAACCATCGCCCCTCTAGGTGGTGAGAACTGTGCAGCCACCAATGGAGTGAGATTCTGGTCTTGGAAGACAGGATTATCCTCCGGTGCATGTGTAGGTGGGATCCGGACCACTTGTCCAACAGGTCCCACTGGAACACTCTGGCATGGAACCTGCCAAACTGAATGGCCTCGTAGGCCGCAACCATCTTCCCCAGCAACTGAATGCATTGATGGATTAACACTCTTGCTGGTTTCAGAATTTGTTTGACCAGACTCTGGATCTCCAGAGCCTTTCCACTAGAAGAAAACCTCTTCTGTGTCCAGTATCACTCCCAAAAACAACAACCGCGTCATTGGGACCAACTGCGATTTTGGCAAGTTTAGGAGCCAACCATGTTGTTGAAGAACTGTCAGGGAGAGTAGATGTTTTGCACCAACTGGTCCCTGGATCTCGCCTTTATCAGGAGATCATCCAAGTACGGGATAATTGTGACTCCTTGCTTGCGAAGGAGAACCATAATTTCCGCCATCACCCTGGTGAAAATCCTCGGAGCCGTGGACAGACCAAACGGCAACGTCTGAAATTGGTAATGACAATCCTGAATTGCAAACCTCAGGTAGCTTGATGCAGTGGCTAAATGGGAACATATAAGTAGGCATCCTTTATGTCTACCAAAACCATGAAATCTCCTTTATCCCCCGGACTGGAGATCACTACCCTGAGAGATTCCATCTTGAAATTGAATTTCTTTAGGTAGAAATTAAGGGATTTCAGATTTAAGATTGGTCTGACTGAGCCGTCCGGCTTCGGGACCACGAAGAGGCTTGAATAAAAACCTTCTCCCTGCTGACTAAGGCTGATTTGAACAATCGGTGAGGGGGAACGTCTTGAAACCCCAGTGTGTACCCTTGGGACACTATTTGTAAAACCCACGAGTCCAGGTCCGAATGAATCCAGAACTGACTGAAGAGTTTTAGACGTGCCCCCCACTGGTGCGGGCTCCTGCAAGAGAGCCCCAGCGTCATGCAGTGGATTTGGCAGAAGCAGAGGACGATCTCTGCTCCTGCGATCTTGAAGAGGCTACAGACCTCTTCCCTCTTTTCCTTCCTCTACCTGCAAAGAAAGGGGAATCTTAACTTCTTGCATATCTATTGGGCCGAAATGACTGCGTCAGATAATGATGCGTCTTCATCCGTTGAGAGGGAACATAGGGCAAGAAGGATGACTTACCTGCGGGAGCTGCCGAGATCAAATTAACTAGGCCGTCGCCAAACAAGGCTTCACCTTCATAGGGAAGAGACTCCCTTTCTTCTTGGAGTCAGCATCAGCATTCCCTTGGTGAATCCACAATGCCCTCCTATCCGAGACTGCCATGAAATTGGCCCGTGAGCACTTGTGCCCGGTGTAGGATTTTTAAATATGTGTAGTTTACTGTATGCAAGGGTTTAAAACCTTTTAGGAACTGAGCTCTAAGGTGTATTACATGTAGTTTAAAAAAAACAAAAAAGGTTTATTTTATGGCAGTAGTTTCCAAACTGGGGTTCTTGCACTGGTAGCATAGTTTGGTGGTCCAGGACCAATTAAAATTATTTATACTTTATTAAATTGGCAAAACCATTCCCTCACAACATAACTGAACCTGAGGATGACATGCTATAAACACAATTTACTTAATTTTATATTTTTTTCTGAATTTCTCAATAAAAAAAACTTTGGCCTAGGGGTGCCGTGAAACAAATTTTGATACTCTAGGGCAGGGGTGTCAAACCCATGGGCCGCATGCCGCCCCCAATGCATCCTTTTGTGGCCCACAGGCCGGGGTCCGGCAGGGGTCCGACAGGGGTCCTTTTGTGGCCCGATCACCTTGCTTAAAGCGAGGGCAGGAGAGTGCAGCCAGAGTCTTTGCTTTCTATGTGCGGCACCATCTTCCCGAAGAGATCACCGGGAAGATAGTGCCCCTTCCACTGGCTACAGCACAGGTATACTGGGGTGGGGTAGCAAACTGGGGGCCCCAATGGGCCCCTCCAGCAGTCCCTCTACCAAAACACGTCTTTTGGTGGTTTTGCGGTGTTGTTATAACTACATGGTGACGATACTGTAGCACAGAGATTTTCAACCATTTACAACTCACGTCACACAGAACAAGATTTAAATATTGACAAGGCACACTGAAATATAATGGTGATGCATGGTGCAGTATCGTGTCCTAGGATGTCATGTCGCAGCTTCTCCATAGGTAACGCCTGAACAGGCCCGGTGACAGGGGGGACAAAGGGGACACTTGTTCAGGGCTCCAAGTATTAAGAACAGAAATAATGGGGCCATAGTGCCAATATTGCTTTTTAAAGTGTATCCACCAACTGCTCAATTTAAGCAGGAAAACAATTAACAGGCCAACTAAACCCTCCCCCCTCCTTTTACCCCATCACTTTGTCCAGTCCCTGTGGTCCATACTGTATTGCCATTATTATGCATGTTGCTGTGCTGGCCCTTTTCTGAATGTCCCTGCCACCGCCACCGAAGAGCTGGATAGCCCAGTATGAAAACCACCTGCCGGCCTCACTGACGGTCCGAGTCAAAGGCTCCATTTTTTTTTAAAGATCCCTCTGCCAAGTTAAGGGGGGGTTGAGGGGGCCCCAGAGATATCAGTGTACTGGGCCCCGAGATTTCTGTTTCTGGCCCTGACCCTCGGGGGCGTATCTACCCCTTGGCCAGGATGGCACTTGCCAGGGGCACCATCCAGCTGTGCCAACCGTGGCTAAGGGATAGAGTTCTGCAGTCTCAAAAGGGCGCTATGGCAATCAGCGTGGCAGTGGCGTGCGGTGAGCCCAGTGGCTGGTGAGGCACTGCAGCCATAATGTCTGCTGTGTCCCGCCAATGCCCGCCACCGCACCCAAGCCAATGCCTGCTACCACCGCTGTCCCTGGCTCAGTGGGAGACAAAGAAAGGCAGTGGGCGATTCCAGGGAGAAGCAGTGGGTGACAGCAGTGGGTGATGCTAGGGAGAGGGTGACAGGGTGAGGGTGTTGCCAGTGAGAGGGTGATAGCAGTGGGTGACGCCAGGGAAAGGATGACAGCAGTTTGTAACAGAGAGAGGGTGACAGCAGTGGGTGACGCCAGGGAGAGGATGATGCCAGGGAGCTGGTGACAGGAAGAGGGTCACAGGGAGCGAGTGACAGCAGTCTGTGCCAGCTGTGGGTCACAGGGAGAGGGTGACAGGAAAAGGTTGATGCCAGGGAGTTGGTGACAGGAAGAGGGGGAGAGGGTGACTGGACTTGGTGCCAGCTGTTGGTGACGGAGGGAGGGTGATGCCAGGTAGAGGGTGACATCAGTCGGTGCCAGCTGTGGACAACAAGGAGAGGTTGACAGGGAGAGGTTGACGCCAGGTAGAGGGTGATAGTGAGAGGGTAGAGCAGTCTGTGCCAGCTGTGGGTAATGGAGAGAGGGTGACGACAGGGAGAGGGTGACAGCCGTCAGTGCCAGCTGTGGGTGACGGGAAGATGGTGACGCCAGGGAGAGGGTGGCAGGGAGAGAGTGACAGCAGTCGGGGCCAGCTGTGGCTGACAGGGAGAGTGTGACAGGGAGAGGGTGACAGGGAGAGGGTGACAGCCATCAGTGCCAGCTGTGGGTGACGGGAAGATGGTGACGCCAGGGAGAGGGTGGCAGGGAGAGAGTGACAGCAGTCGGGGCCAGCTGTGGCTGACAGGGAGAGTGTGACAGGGAGATGGTGACAGCAGTCAGTGCCAGCTGTGGGTGATGTCGAGAGGGCGACGCCAGGGAGAGGGTGACAGTGAGAGGGTACCAGCAGTCGGTGCCAGCTGTGGGTTACAGCAGTCGGAGACAGTGAGAGGGTGACAGGAAGAGGGTGACGCTAGGGAGAGCACATTACTGTCCCACTCTACCAGCAGTATAGAATACAACATAAGAAGTACAGCCCTGAGCCTTGGGTCCCTGATAATGCATGGGTGAGCTCAGCCCATTACAAACTAAAGTACCCGCTACTCTCCACCGCCGCACATCGGTGTGCGCAGCACATTTTATTAGGGGGTGCACCATCGTAGAGGCATGTCTAGTACCACCTACCTACTGGGCATGTCTAGCAACACCTACCTATCGGGTGTGTCTAGCACCGCCTACTGGCATTCTTTTCTATTCAATATGCACCTTACCTATATGGTGGCTTCTCATAACGGGGAACATCTGAAGAAATGTCCTTCCTCTGCAGACGGCGTCTTCAGTCGGTAATCACTATTCATGTAGGAGATCACATGATCCGGAAGATGCCTGTTTGTGTAGGAATATAACCAATGTCATCATCATACAACAGAGCTTCAGAGAAAGGGGCAGGATAGGAGGAATAGTAGTGTGGCTCAGGGAGGAAAGATAGCAGGAGAAGTGTGGGGCAAAGGGGCAGGATAGTAGGAGTAGTGGTGCAGAGCAGGGCGGCAGAATGAGAGCAGTGGTACATAGCAGGGGGGTAGGATGGGAGCAGTGGTGCATAGCAGGGGGGTAGGATGGGAGTAGTGGTGCATAGCAGGGGGGTAGGATGGGAGTAGTGGTGCGGAGCAGGAGGGCAGGATGGGAGTAGTGGTGCATAGCAGGTGGTAGGATGGGAGTAGTGGTGCAGAGCAGGGAGGGTAGGATGGGAGTAGTGATGCATAGCAGGGGGCAGGATGGGAGTAGTGGTGCAGAGCAGGGAGGGTAGGATGGGAGTAGTGATGCATAGCAGGGGGCAGGTGTCAGATTGTGTTTGGTCTGTGTCCCCGGAGGGGGCGCTAGTGGGTCAGTGGAGGTAGGAGGAAAGAGACGAGGAGGTTGTATCACGTTCTTGCGCATGAGCGCAATGGTATTTTATTAGCAGATAAGTTTTAAACAGAAATGCAGCAGAAATAATAATATCAGATGAGAAAGTCAAATACTTGGAATGATAACAAATAGTCTATGGCAATGGATGATAGATGACTTGAGAAATCATATCCGGTAATGTAAAACAACAGAATGAATGTTAATGAAATGATACTGGTTTGGAAACCAGAGCAGGGTTTTAAAACAGAGAACTAAAGCAGTAGATGGATATTGCAAACCTGAGCATAAGCAGGAGACCAACTCACAGTGCAGGTGATGAGGCACTGGCAGCAGCAAGCTGTGTCACAGGTGGAGGAATGAACACACCTGGAGTTTAGTCTTCAACTGCAGGCTGAAGCACACAAGGTGGTGATGAGTGTGAAGCCCAATGCAGGTTGCTGGTATTGCTGAGCCTTGAAGTTCCACGGGAGCAAAGCAGAATCACCAGGAGTATAAGTTCTTAGCAGAGAACCAGGAACTCAGGAGAAACAGGAGCCGATCCTTTCATGCAGGTTGTCAGAATGACACAAAGTCCAGGATGCCTGTGAGGTGAAACTGTAGCCTCCTATATACCCCATGGTGTGCAGGGATTGGATGGAGGAAAGGACAGTGGGTGCGGCCACGCACCGGATTGGCCGCAGCATACTAGCTGTTTGGAAACTGTCATGGCGGCGCCCACACCGCGGCCCAGCGGGGACGCGGCGCGCACACGCCCGCTGGCTCAGGAGTGTTCCCAGGACCTTGATGATGTCCCATGGCAGGGGCATAGGCGACAGGTGACCGCAGGGAGCCAGGACGGAGTCCGCAGCGGCGGACGGATGCCAGTCTGGTAAGTCGATTCCTGACAGTACCCCCTCCTTTAGGGGTGGACACCGAACACCCACGTGGTTTGGAGGGATGAGTGCTGTGGAAGACACGGACCAACCTAGGAGCATGGACATCAGATGAATTCACCCAGCTTCTCTCCTCTGGGCCATAACCGAACCAATCGACCAGGTACTGGAGACGTCCATACCGGCAACGAGAGTCCAGAATCTTGTTGATCTCAAATTCCACGCCCCGCTGAGTTCGAACCTTGGGACCTGCTGGAAGAGTATTCTGAAAGCGGTTTAGGACTAGAGGTCTGAGGAGAGAAATGTGAAAGGCATTAGGAATACGAAGTGAAGGTGGTAATTTCAACTTGTAAGCCACTGGGTTGATGACACTCTCAATAGGGTATGGACCAATGAAGCGTGGTGCAAACTTCATGGATGGGACCCTGAGACGAAGGTTGCGGGTTGATAACCAAACCCTGTCCCCCGGTTTCAAATGGGGAACCGCACGTCTCTTGCGGTCGGCGTAGATCTTGTATCGACTGGAGGCTTTTTTGAGGGAAACATGAATTCTTTTCCAAATGGAGGAAAACTGAGTCAGAGCAGTAGTGGCAGCAGGGACATCCATGTGAGGGAGTTCTTGGAATTCAGGTACCCGGGGATGTTGCCCATAGACTGCAAAGAAAGGTGTCGTGTCTGTAGCAGTGTGGTAACGAAAGTTATGGGCAAACTCGGCCCATGGGAGCAGATTGAACCAATCATCCTGGGAGGATGTTACATATAGCCTTAGGAAAGTCTCAAGTTCTTGATTGACTCTCTCTGTCTGCCCGTTCGTCTGAGGATGGTATGATGACGAGAATTTCAATTTTATCTGCATGGCAGAACAGAGGGCCCTCCAAAACCTTGCTACAAACTGTACCCCCCGATCAGATATTATTTCGGAGGGTAAACCGTGTAAACGGAAGATCTCCTGTAGGAAGATCTGGGCAAGTTTCGGGGCTGAAGGGAGACCCTGGAGAGGAACGAAATGAGCCATCTTGGAAAATCTGTCCACTACAACCCAAATAGTGTTATGTCCCTGAGAAGGTGGAAGATCAGTGATAAAATCCATTGATAGGTGAGACCAAGGACGATTAGGGACAGGTAAGGGTTGTAACTGACCTGCTGGAGACTGACGAGGAGTCTTGTGCTGCACACATTTAGGACAGGATGCCACGAAATCCTGGATGTCCACTTTCATCTTCGGCCACCAATATGACGCAGAAAGGAACTTGAATGTCTTCAGGACACCAGGATGACCAGTGAACTTGGATTGGTGGGCCCAAGCTAGCAACTTGGGACGGAGTTCTGGGGAAACAAAAGTCTTACCCGGAGGTGGAGCTGGAGAGACTTGAGAGGCAGCGAAAACCACGGGACTCAGGATGGAATGTGGCACAGAGTCAGATGTTCCCTCTTCTGATTCCATGGACCGGGATAATGCGTCGGCTTTCACATTCTGTGAACCTGGGCGGAAATGAAGCCTAAAATTAAAACGTGAGAAAAACATAGCCCACCTGGACTGGCGAGGGTTAAGGCACTGAGCTGCTTTTAGGTATAGCAGGTTTTTATGATCCGTGAAGATGTTAAACGGATGTTTAGCCCCTTCTAGGAGATATCTCCATTCCTCGAGAGCCAGTTTGATTGCCAGTAACTCTTGATCTCCCACGGAGTAGTTAGCTTCTGCGGGAAGAAACTTGCGAGAAAAGAATCCACAAGGGTGAACTTTCCCATCAGATCCCTTCTGGGAGAGAACAGCTCCAACCCCAACTGTAGAGGCATCTACCTCCAACTCGAACGGCCTGTTGACATCTGGCTGTGACAGCACTGGAGCAGACATAAAGGCTAGCTTGATCTTCCGGAAGGCTGCCAAGGCTTCTTCTGACCAGTTGGAATGATCTGCCCCTTTCCGAGTCAGGTTGGTAATAGGAGCGATGAGAGTGGAGAATCCTCGAATAAATTTTCTATAATAGTTGGCAAAACCCAGGAACCGCTGGATAGATTTGAGGGAGTTTGGAATGGACCAATTGGCAATGGCTTCCAATTTTGCCGGGTCCATCTGAAGATCCGATCCGGAAATTATATACCCCAGGAAGGGTATAGAGGGAACTTCGAAGGTACATTTAGATAATTTCCCGTAGAGACGGTTCTCACGAAGACGTCGGAGAACTTCACAGACTTGTAGGCGATGAGATGGAAGGTCTTGAGAAAAGATAAGAATATCATCTAAGTAAACAACAAGGTACTTATACAGGACATCACGAAAGATCTCGTTCACGAAGTGTTGGAATACCGCTGGAGCATTACTTAACCCAAATGGCATTACCAGGTATTCATAATGGCCATCTCGAGTGTTGAAGGCTGTCTTCCACTCGTCACCACTCCGGATTCTGATGAGATTATAGGCACCGCGGAGATCTAACTTGGTAAAGATGCGAGCCCCCTTAACTCTATCAAAAAGTTCGGTAATAAGTGGTAGAGGATAACTATTCTTGATGGTAATGTCATTGAGACCCCGATAGTCAATGCATGGACGTAGTCCACCATCCTTCTTTTTGACGAAGAAGAAACCTGCACCAGCGGGTGATGATGACGGACGGATGAATCCTTTCTGAAGATTCTCTCTGATGTAATTACTCATCGCCTCTGTTTCAGGAACAGACAAAGGGTAGGTGCGCCCCCTGGGTGGCTTCTTGCCAGGAAGGAGATCGATGGGACAATCCCATTCCCTATGGGGCGGCAGGATATCAGCAGCCTTTTCACAGAAGACGTCTGCGAAGTCTTGATAAGCTGCTGGGAGTGTTAGCTGTGACTTTACTTCGGTAGACTTGATGGGACACACTTGGGCTAAGCAGGAATGATGACAGTGTGAACTCCATGAGGTAAGCTGCAACGTTGTCCAGTCGAACTGTGGGTTATGTAGTTGAAGCCAAGGCATGCCCAAGACAATCTCCTGGGTGGCTTGAGGGATGACCAGGAACTTGATCACTTCTGAATGGAGAAATCCAACTCCCAGAACCACTGGGGTAGTTTGATGTGAAATGTTCCCTTTAGAGATTCTACTACCATCCACAGCAGTAATGTATACAGGATAAGAGAGTTCACAGGTAGACAAGCAAAATTTGTTTACCGCAGCTTGGGTGATAAAATTTCCTGCAGCACCGCAGTCCACTAATGCTGACGCAGACTGGAGCCCAACGGAAGTTTCTAGCGTCACTGGAAGAATGAGATCTTGTTGAGAAGGAGCTTGACTGAATGATCCTAACTTGACTCCTCCCTTACAAGTCAGGATCTGGCGTTTCCCGAACGCATCGTGCAGGAGTTAATTTGATGACCCGCAGCAGCACAGTATAGGCAAAGCCTCTCTCGTAATCTTCTTGCCCGCTCCTCAGGGGTTAGGCGGGACCTATTTACCTGCATAGGCTCGTCAGAAGAAGGAGGCTGAAACTGTACAGAAGGTATGAACCTTACTCTGCGAGGTTCACTCCGAGCGCGTTCATTATTGCGTTCGCGGATGCGAGAGTCCAGCTTTATACACAGGGAGATCAAGTCAGACAGTTGAACAGGGATGTCACGGGTTGCCAGTTCGTCCTTGATCCGATCCGAAAGTCCGTGCCAGAAGGTTGCTACCAGAGCTTGGTTGTTCCATTGGACTTCTGCAGCCAACGTCTGGAACTGGATGACATATTGTCCCATGTTTCGGTTACCTTGACGAAGTTGGATCAGGTCTGCCGAAGCTGATGTTGCACGACCAGGCTCGTCAAAGATCCGTCTAAAGGTTGACACGAAGTCTGAGTAGTTATTGATCAGAGGGTCAGCACGTTCCCACAGAGGAGACACCCAATTCAGAGCAGATCCAGAGAGTAAGGAAATGATGTAGGCAACCTTGGACCTTGGTGTAGGAAAGTTATGTGGCAATAACTCAAACTGTATTTCGCACTGATTAAGAAACCCGCGACATAATTTAGGACTGCCATCATATTTGCTCGGCACGGGCAGGTGCAGACGAGACACTGGAGCTGATGCAGCCGACATAGAAGAACTTACAGCACTGGCAGGTGCTGGGGTAACAGTAGGTGAGAGTACACTTGGCAGGGATTGCTGCAGTGTATCCAATCGGGAGGACATCCCTTGTAGAAAGTGAAGCATCTGCTGCTGCGCAACCTCTTGACCATCCAGACGGGAGACCAGTTTTTGCAAGGCCTCTGACCCCACACTCCGTCCACCATCCGAGTCCATCGATCCTGGACTTACTGTCAGATTGTGTTTGGTCTGTGTCCCCGGAGGGGGCGCTAGTGGGTCAGTGGAGGTAGGAGGAAAGAGACGAGGAGGTTGTATCACGTTCTTGCGCATGAGCGCAATGGTATTTTATTAGCAGATAAGTTTTAAACAGAAATGCAGCAGAAATAATAATATCAGATGAGAAAGTCAAATACTTGGAATGATAACAAATAGTCTATGGCAATGGATGATAGATGACTTGAGAAATCATATCCGGTAATGTAAAACAACAGAATGAATGTTAATGAAATGATACTGGTTTGGAAACCAGAGCAGGGTTTTAAAACAGAGAACTAAAGCAGTAGATGGATATTGCAAACCTGAGCATAAGCAGGAGACCAACTCACAGTGCAGGTGATGAGGCACTGGCAGCAGCAAGCTGTGTCACAGGTGGAGGAATGAACACACCTGGAGTTTAGTCTTCAACTGCAGGCTGAAGCACACAAGGTGGTGATGAGTGTGAAGCCCAATGCAGGTTGCTGGTATTGCTGAGCCTTGAAGTTCCACGGGAGCAAAGCAGAATCACCAGGAGTATAAGTTCTTAGCAGAGAACCAGGAACTCAGGAGAAACAGGAGCCGATCCTTTCATGCAGGTTGTCAGAATGACACAAAGTCCAGGATGCCTGTGAGGTGAAACTGTAGCCTCCTATATACCCCATGGTGTGCAGGGATTGGATGGAGGAAAGGACAGTGGGTGCGGCCACGCACCGGATTGGCCGCAGCATACTAGCTGTTTGGAAACTGTCATGGCGGCGCCCACGCCGCGGCCCAGCGGGGACGCGGCGCGCACACGCCCGCTGGCTCAGGAGTGTTCCCAGGACCTTGATGATGTCCCATGGCAGGGGCATAGGCGACAGGTGACCGCAGGGAGCCAGGACGGAGTCCGCAGCGGCGGACGGATGCCAGTCTGGTAAGTCGATTCCTGACAGCAGGATGGGAGTAGTGGTGCAGAGCAGGGAGGGTAGGATGGGAGTAGTGATGCATAGCAGGGGGCAGGATGGGAGTAGTGGTGCAGAGCAGGGGGAGCAGGATGGGAGTAGCGGTGCATAGCAGGGGGGTAGGATGGGAGTAGTGGTGCATAGCAGGGGGGTAGGATGGCAGTAGTGGTGCGGAGCAGGGGGGCAGGATGGGAGTAGTAGTGCATAGCAGGGGGGTAGGATGGCAGTAGTGGTGCGGAGCAGGGGGGCAGGATGGGAGTAGTGGTGTGGGGCAGGATGGGAGTAACGGTGCTGAGCTGGGGGGGGGGGTGTTGGGCAGGATGGGAGTAGTGGTGTTGGGCAGGATGGGAGTAACGGTGCTGAGCTGGGGGGGTGTTGGGCAGGATGGGAGTAGTGGTGTGGGGCAGGATGGGAGTAACGGTGCTGAGCTGGGGGGGTGTTGGGCAGGATGGGAGTAGTGGTGTGGGGCAGGATGGGAGTAACGGTGCTGAGCTGGGGGGGGGGGGGGACCAGGATGGGAGCAGTGCTGGGAATGAGTGGGCAGATAAGCATCAATGTCACCTCACCTGTAGCTCTCGATACCGGGCGCGACCTCTCCCTGCTATTTAAGTGTGTCGTTTTTCATAATTCTACATCCACATGTGCGGCCGCTGATTAGCTCCCCGCCCTCCCATCCCCCGGTAACGCAGTCCGGCCAGATACAGAGGGGAGATAGGAGCCGCCACTGCGATACAACCGCCCCACCACCACCACCGCGCGCACGCCGCCCGGACTCCCCGTCTGCCTGGTGTGAGGCTCCTCTGCTCTGGCTGCCTCACACCAGGCAGACAAGGAGTTCGTGCGCCGTGCGGGGGGGATTGCCGAGTGTAAAGAGTATCGCAGTGGCGGCTCCTATCTCTCTGCTTCTGGCTGGACTGCATTACCCGGGGATGGGAGGGTGGGGAGCTAATAGGCAGCTGCTGTGGCCGCTGTGGGGAGCTAATAGGCCGCACGCTGTGTCTCTTCGTCGTCGTCCCCCCTCCATCTCCGCGACTGGCCAATTACATCACTGTTAGTGACAGGGGCGTGCTTTCATTTAGACTGAAAGCACGCCCCCTGTCACAGAGGCACTTATACTAGTGCCGCTTCTGATGGTTTTTTTAATGGGCTTTTACTGCCCAAAGCTTAGCCCCGCCCCCCGCTTCCGGCCACTTAACATTGCTAGCGGGAGGCACTGACAGCAGTGCCTCCGAATCACATTACAGGAAGTTTTTTAGTAAATTAAAAAGATTAAAATAATGTAAAGGCTAAAGCAGATAATTATGACACAAAATATGTGTCATAAATATCTTCTTTACATTATTTTACTGATTAATGACAGGGGAGGCACTGCCTCCCCTGCCTCCCCTGACTGCACGTCCCTGCAGCGTGGGACTGACTAATTAGACGGTGAGGGAAGGATACTGAAATTGTCCCAACCCTGTTACAGTTTGAAACGCCCCTCAACTGCTGTCCACTGCTTCACTCCTAGCTCTGCCCCTTTGAAATTATTAATCCCTACCCCCCGGTAGGCGGAGTTCTCCAGGCCCATACTCAGGAGTCACCACTGCTGTACATTATGTGCCGGTTGTAGAGGCAGAGCGGGGAACATCAGAGAACGCCACAAATTACACAGTGGGCAAGGAGATGGCTGGAGAAAGCTGCACAGCCATGCCTTGCAAGTTCGAGAGAGATGTTGAATTTCAGCACTTCAAGTCAGAGCCTGCCCCCTGCTGCCCAAGCAGTCCGTGACAGTTAGTGTCGAGGAGGGGGGAATTTGTGCATGTGTGCTATCAGTGTGTGTGTGGGGGGGGTTGGGGGGGTGGAGGATGTGTGTGACTGTGAGGGAGCTGTCAGTGTCAGTGGGGAGAGGAGCAGGAGGGAGTTGTCAGTGTGTGGAAGTGATGAGAGTTGTCAGTACTGGGGAAATGTGTGTGTGTGTGTGTGTGTGTGTGTGTGTGTGTGTGTGTGTGTGTGTGTGTGTACTAGATTTAGGAGTGTGTGTTTGTGAGAGGTTTCAGTTGGGGAATTAGAGTTCATACAGTAATTAAATGTTTTCATATTGAGAACTACATCTCCCAGCATATACAGTGTGCTGGGGATGCTAACAAGCTTTATTTAAAAGTTTAAAAAACATTGCTTTTATGACTGCAATGGTTAAAAAGGGAGAGCTATAAATCAATTTATCAGTGAATGATCGCAGTTTGAGCTGTTACATTTTACTGAACCACCTATCCCTCCACACTCACTACCTGTCCTCAGGATACATTTACCATCCCGGCAGACGGCATACCGGCGGTCATTTGACCGATGTTGGAATCCTGACACCACTTGGGAGACTGGTGCCGGCACACAGACAGCCAACATCCCGAAGGCGAGTATTGGAGGGAGGGTTAGGACTGGGGGAGGGGGTGTTAGGGAAGGCACTAGGAGGGGGGGGGGGGTTAGTCCTAGCTGCCACCCCCTGAGGGTTAGCCCTATCCGCCACCCCCCCAGAGGGTTAGGATTAGGATTAGGTATCATGTGACTGCTGGAATCCCGAGCGCCGGATGCCATACCCAACCCCCTTTACTTTTTCAGGCATTTCTATCTCTCCTCTCTCTATGGTGTTCCGATTGCCCACTTTCCCTTGTGCTTTTCTCTCTCTCTCCTTTGTTTAGAGCATCAGTTTCTGTAGTCCACTTTATCCTTATTTTTTCCAGTGTTTCACTATCTCTCTGATGTAATGAGGATGTATGGTCTAGAGGGATCAGTAATGCATTGTACTGTATAGAGGCGTCAGGGATGTAGCGTAGGGTATAGAGGCGTCAGGGATGTAGCGTAGGTTATAGAGGCATCAGGAATGTAGCGTAGGGAATAGAGGCATCAGGGATGTAGCTGTAACCCTTTTTCTGCTTCTTGAATCCAATTGTTAGGAAATATGGCGTGCCTCCACCCAAGCGGATATATATACCCTGGTTCGCTTGGGAGAACCTTACCCTGTACGGGGTTGGGTATTGGAAAGGGTGTGGTGTATTTTATTTGGCTTTAGTTTAGAAATATATATCTATACAGAACTTTTAAGGATATGACCCTCTATATAAAATAATGTATTCAGCTCACCTTACTAATCCGGAAATATTCGTTATGTTTCAGGTCTCCTATATACGCCAATACTCTCTTGGATCAGGATTTCTTGGACAATATGGACCAGATATATTTGGTAAGTAATTTTATTTTATCCGTATACTTTTCCCTAGTCATGTAGCATTTCAAAATCAACAATACATTACTTGTTAAAGGGTACACCCCAATAGTACAGAGAGAATGCATGCAATACAAAAAAAAACCAGAGGTATATGCAATAGTCTAAAAGACTATGGACCCGGGATTTAAACTTACTCTTAATATTACCCCCTGCGCAGGTGGTACCAAACAATAATGAGCTCACTGTATCCTTTAATAGGTATATGATACTTGTATTAATTCTGTGTTCTGATCCACCAATAATGAGTGGTATGTCTGCTAGCTAACTTAGAACATATCTATCAGTCTCCTTTGTTAGTGTATAATATTCTTTGTTGTATCTAGTTTACTGTCATTCTTCCTTGATATAGAATCTAGTCCATTATGGATAAGATGGTTATATATTCCATTCAGAACAACAATTAAATGAATTTAGAGAGACACTCCCACTTAGTTTTCCTTATGCTTGTATCCAGGGATGGAGTCTTCTATATACTTCTTGACAGCTATCTTCTATTGTCAAATGATGGGATTATAACATAGTGCTACTCATTATTTCAACTAAAGTCTCTAAAGAACACAGCTTCTACACTAAACTTGTATTTCGGCAAAGTCTGTAGTCACTTTCAATTTTCATTCACTGGCCGAGAGAATTATATAGATACTTCGGTTATATTCAGCAATATAGGGAGTGACTAATACTAATATTCCATATATCATAGTCCCTTTCTTTATAATGTGCCACTCACACTACTGTACCTCTGAATATTATGGTCTCTTCCACTATATACGGAAAAATAAGTAGGTACAAAGCTCATAGGGGAGGAGGCAGAAGAAATAACTTTTTACCAAAATACAGTTATTTAGAATGGTGCGGTAGAGATTAGAGAAATCTAATATATTCTCAGTCTATTCCTCCTTCCCTTAAAGTTACTGAGGAGTGTGGCTTAATATAAACAGTACCGGTGTGGGTATATGAATAGGATAGTAATTTATCCAGTGATATCACACTTTAAATCTTGATGCTTTCTGCTAGTAGTGCTTCAGTCCATAATACTACTAACTCTGATGACCTTAAAAAGCAATAATCCATTTGCTATGAATTTCATTAATCTTGAATTTCAGTCCGGCAGTCAAATCCACTTCACTTAGTATAATGGATAGTTCCCTGTGGTTATATGAATCTGTTTTAGTAACAGATATCATCTGCCAAGGATCAGTCTATGTCACTTCCCCACAAATTCCCTTCAGCACTTCACTCTGGGGTTAATCCCCTCCCCTCAATCATTATAGTGGGAGTAATTATAGTGCCTGAAATTAATAACAGGGTGTGTATGCAGGATGGCTTATCACACCTCCTCTAATGTCATCCTATAGATTTAAGACAGCCTGCAAAGCATCCACTCCCCCGACTCTGCGGTACTGTATTTAATAGAGTTTCTGTGTCACTGCCTCTCTACCGTGTATCAACAGCATGTAACTACGATCGCCCGGACACATACGCTGTCTTACTTAGTTTGGTTTGGTTGGTCTTCTCAAATCTGTCAGCGGGATCCCATCATATTTCAGAGCAGCTAAAAGAATAGGTGAGGCACCACTCCAGCCCCTCTTCCCAGCCGCACAGTCTAGGATCGCGGTCAGCAGCTAGACTACCTTTTCGCCTCCCTCCTCAGTGGCTGAACGGTAGTCGGCTCCGCGGTCACAGCACATCTCTCAGGCAGCGTGAGTATTACCGGCTGTCACTCGAATCTCCGTCTCAGGCGGCTCATCTACGATCGTCACCTCACACTCTCTGGCAGGCTTCAGGGCTTGTCAGCTTACCGCTCTGCAAACTTTGTACACCGGATCAATAGCAGGTCCTCCCTCCGTCCATCTCTGTCCTTTTTCACCGCTGCGTCACCCACACCAACCGCTGTTTCACGAGCTCCCTCACCCCTCGTGCTCTCCCTCCTTCTAGACCTTTCCCCTCACAGTCCATTGCCATGTCCACGAGAATAATCCCTGTGCATCATTACAGCCACTATTTATACCCCCATACACTATATATATATATAAATTAAAATTTCACAGGGGTTTTATAACATACCTATAATATATGTATGTTTTCCAATTGTTTTTTTTTTTTTTTAAAGGATTACACTCTCCCCCTGATGATCTCTCCATTTGTCATTATAGAGATCATCATATATAGTTAGTACCTCCAATTTCATGCACATTAACAATATTATAGTCAAAATAAGGCCACAGCATTACTATTCTAGGATAAACTAACAATGGGGTCTCAGTAGGTATACCTAATCTATCATAAGTGAGTATGTTTGGAGGTCTTCTATTCCTCTGTTGTCTAGTGGTTTCTACACTGATTTCTGATGGGGGTGACTGGGAGAAAGATTCCTCTACCATTTGGTCATCATTATCATCCGGAATATTCCAGTCTCTGTCTGGACTAGTTTCGCATCTATTTCCTTCCCACTCGGCAGTAGTAGGGTTCCAGTGTGTCTCATCTTTGTCGACTTCTATCTCGTGGTCTTTATCATTACCCCTCGACCCAGCTTCTTTATAGTACCATCCTGGTGCATACCATTCATCCTGAGTGACACAATCCGACTCGAATTCTGTAATTTCACTTGTTGTTAATATAGATGGCTCCATACGGCTGTCTTTTGTTACTTCTCTCTTGTCTATACCGATCCCTTCCCATCTGACTCCTGGCGCTATAGGTAGTAAATGTTGACGGTGATAAGTCAGTATGGGTCCTGTCTCATTTTCTGGCCGTAGTTGATATACAGGAATATTTTGGAGCTGTTTCACCACAACATACGGTTGTGATTTCCACCGGTTACTAAGCTTACGACGTCTAGGCAACACGAGCAGTCTTATTAATACTCTATCCCCAGGTATTAACTTATTTTCTTTCACATGAGTGTCATATCTTTGTTTGTTCTTTTCTCCTAATTTCCGGGCTTCAATCTGCGCTGTCTGATAGGCTCCCGCCAACTGTCTCCTTAGTTGCCGGATGTATTGGCTATGAGAGGGTCTACTATGATGGTTAACCTTGGTTCCTAAACTCACATCGATGGGGAGTCTTGCTTCTCGTCCAAACATTAACAGATATGGAGAATATCCAGTACTCTCATTCTTGGTGCAGTTATAGGAGTGCACTAACAGTGTTAGATACTGTTTCCATCGAGATTTCTTTTCCTCACTTAAAGTGCCCAACATGTTGAGGAGAGTACGGTTAAAACGCTCTGGTTGTGTATCCCCTTGAGGATGATATGGAGTAGTTCTAGATTTCCGAATGCCACAGCAGTCACATAATTCCCGGATGAGCCGACTCTCAAAGTCTCTTCCCTGATCTGTGTGTATCCGAGCGGGTAATCCATAATGGATGAAAAACTTATCCCAGAGGGTTCGAGCTACTGTTATTGCTTGCTGGTTAGTAGTCACATAAGCCTGGGCATATCTCGTGAAATGGTCCGTCACCACTAAGATATTGTTTTCCTTTCCTCCAGGGTCTTCCAATGACAGGTAATCAAGACATACTAGATCCATGGGTCCATTGCTAACAATGTTAACCAATGGCATCTCTCTCCGGCAACTTTTTCCGCACAATACAGCTCCCACAAGTCTTGCAGTATGCATCGATTTCCTTATTCATGTATGGCCAATAAAACCGCTCGGAAATCAGCCCCTGGGTTTTATCATAACCTAAATGCCCATGACGATCATGGAGTGATCTCATTACCGTAGGAATGTATTTACTAGGAAGCACCAGTTGCATTCTATTGGTTCCGTCCAATTTTTGAGTTTTCCGAAACAATATACCTTGATTAATAGTCATCTTTCGCTTCTACCGAACTAACATTAAGGCCTTGGTAGTCATGGGTACATCAGGGGGTTTACTCAACCGTCGCTCTACCATCTGAAGGATAGGATATATATCTTTATCGGCACGTTGTTCCTGACTCATCTGTCCTGGTGTCACTACCTCCAACCCATCCATATCAGCGTAATCTAGCCAACAGTATAATGGAGGTAGGGCATTCACGGAAGCACCCATAGAAACAACTGCAGGGATAGGCATTTTCTGCAACTTTCTAATTTGGAAACATAATCCCTTCACAGTAGCAGCAGGAACTTCGATCCATTCTTCAGATGCGGGCTGAATATGATCTTCTTGTCGTGGCATTCGGGATAATGCATCAGCATCTATGTTATTAATTCCTGGTTTATACTTGATGGTAAAATTGTAATTGGACAGGGTCGCTAGCCACCGATGTCCAGTAGCATCGAGTTTTGCCGTTGTCTGTACATACGTCAAAGGATTGTTATCAGTAAGTACAGTAAATGATACCCCATACAAATAATCATGAAACTTGTCCGATACTGCCCACTTTAAAGCAAGAAACTCCAATTTATGAACTGGATAGTTTCTTTCACTATTAGACAGTCCTCGACTAACATAGGAGATGGGTTTCTTGTCACAACTCTGCACCTGATATAGCACTCCCCCAAGTCCCTCGTATGATGCATCTATATGTACATAGTATGGTAGTGACGGATCAGCATAGGCTAGCACAGGAGCCTGGATCAAACTCCACTTTAATTGGTTAAACGCCTCTTCACATGACAAATCCCACCGGTCACCGAACGGCTCCTGGGGCCTGAAATATTTGGTGTTCTGAGTCCTATTGCCTCGTTTCTTCATGTTATTAGGGGGATATCCTTTTGTTAGCGTGGTAAGAGGTTGAGCCAGCTTAGAATACTGTGGAACAAATTTCCTGTAATACCCACAGAATCCCAGAAACGATCTTAATTCCTTCAAACACATGGGCCTGGGCCAATCCTTAACCGCTTGTACTTTGGCAGGGTCAGTAGCAATTCCCTGTCTACTGACAATATGTCCCAAGTATTTTACTACAGACTGACATAAGCAACATTTTTCAATGGACAATTTTAGCCCTTTAGCCTGCAGGCGATCTAACACTTTTAGCAGGTGAATGTTGTGTTCTTCGAGAGTCCTTCCAAAGACAATAACATCATCCAGATATACTAGGACTTCCCTATAACACATATCACCAATCGTGTTTTCCATCATCCTTTGGAAGGTGGCCGGAGCTCCTTTGATTCCTTGCGGCATTTTTAAAAACTCGAAGAATCCTATAGGACATATAAATGCTGTCTTACATCTGTCATGAATACTCATAGGGATTTGATAATATCCACTACGGAGATCGAGTACCGAGAACCACTGACTCCCTTGTAGGCAATCCAGTGCTTCATCTATCTTAGGCACGGTATACTGATCTGTCACGGTCCGGTTATTCAATGTGCGATAGTCAATACAAAGTCGTATTTCTCCGTTCTTTTTCCGTGCCACAACTATGGGTGAAGCATATGAGCTTTCTGAATCTGCTATAACCTGATTTTCCAGCAGACCTCGTAAATGTTTTCGAACATCTTCAAAGTCGGCTGGAGCGAGCCTCCTCGATCTCTCTCTGAACGGGGTATCATCCAATAATTTAATATTATGTTCCACGTCTTTGGCAGTCCCTAAATCCCACTCCCCTCGAGAGAATACTTTTTCTCTCATATACAGTTGCTCTAGTAACTTACTTTTATCTTTGGGATCAATATCACTGCCACAAAAGCATCCCTCCAGACATATAGACGGTTCAACGTTAGCACTCATCTCTCCTACTCCCTCATCCTGGGCATTCAAATTACCACAGATCCTATGGCATCCTCGAGTGGAGTCCACAGACTCACCGGAATGGGCTTGCCCCTGCTTCTCACACCAATCTTTTAGGTTTTTAAACAAATTGGTGTTAGTCCCCACAATTACCGGTAACCTCCCATTGTCTCCTGGGGAATCAGGACATACCAGTGCTACTAGAGGGACAGTTTCATTGGCTATACCCAGTCCTGGATCAAATGTTATCCTGGTGACAATATATCCCAAATAAGGGTATTTTTGCTCGCTAAGGCCCCATATGGTGAGCCCACTGAGGGGTTGTATAGGAATGTCAGTTAAATAATTCTGATACCAGGTCTCAAAGACGATAGACACTTGTGACCCACTGTCCATGAGTACAGAACATTCATGCCCATTGATCATAGCTTTTACAACGGGTGCCGGCCCCATAAGTCTATCTGGCACATCATCCACCCACTGTGCACTCCCCATAGCATGTACGGTTATTATTGGGGAGCCTGTGAGGGGGTCACAGGACTCCCATTGGGGTTTTCCGGCCGTTCTGACCTCCATTGATTGTACGAATTACTTCCCTGTCGACTTTGATTATTCATAGGACACTCAAATGAACGATGTCCAGGCTGCCCACACGAATAACATATTATGGGTGCTCGGCTATCTCCCCTTCGCATCCGTCCTTGTCCCATACCAGACGACATATTAGGTTTCACTACATTGGTGGTTTGCAATGCAATCAACTGATCCATTTTACTATTTTGCTCTTCCAATAGTTTGATTAACTGGTCATCTGAGGTGGGTTTATCTTGCTTTTCGACAGTTGGTAACACTACCTTTACTTTTTTTATGGCTTTGTCCCGCTTTTCGATCTGGACCTCTTCTAATTTAACTTCCTTAACCAATTCATTCAGGGTAAGAGGGGTGGTTTTGGACAATGTGCACCGTAATCTCTGAGCCACCGGGCTGTTAGTAAGAGCTCCTTTGAGTACCTGTATGATACGTCTTTCATCCACTTGTTCATTATTTAAACCACCTTTGTCGACTATTTTATAAATCAGTCGATCCACTCGGTATATGTATTGGGTCAACGGTTCACCATACTCCTGATAAGTGCTGTTCAGTCTAGATAACATATCTCCAACATCTTCCACTGTTCCATATGAAAAATCTAAAGCTTCAATATAATCGGTTAAAGTGGCCTGGGGATTACTCCTCCTGGTGGCTTGAATCACCCCCATGGCCGGACCCCTCAAGCTCTCCACCACTCGTTGCCTCTTGTTATGCTCTGGGCATTGCCACTCTTTGGAATGCTGAATGGCGGCCTCCCGCCACAATTCATACGTCTCCTCACCCGCTGGCACTGGAGTAATACCGGAGAAGATTCGTAGACGCCGATATCCTCCCTCAAAATGCCATCTTTCCAACTGGCTAACAACTTTATCTACCACAGCTTCGGCGGGTGATTCAGTAATTGATACTTTAACAGGGGCAGATTCTTTTCCCATATTATTGACAATAGTGTCCCCCATTAAATTTTGTGGTTCCGTACTAGTCCCATCACCAGATGATGCAGCCTCTTCTTCATTACTATCTTCTGGCCAGATCAATTGAAATTTCTTTTCCGGAATATTCGCCATCACAATCCTACTTGGTAATAAAGTAAAATCCAACAGGGATCTATTGCTAATTAGCAAAGCAAACGTATCTTCTCGGGACCCTCTCCAGCGGTCTACTATATAGGGATTATTCAGCCCATACAATCTAGTCAAGGCTTTCATCACGTCGTCATCACTCACTGCATGAAAATCTCCCCCTATTCCAAAACTACAAGTGGGTTCCACTCTCTTCTGGCTGCACCATCTATATATGTCCTGCCCGTTGATGATCTCCATGGTAATATAAAATATATCAGGAGTTGTCTAATTGCTCAGAATCTCAGCAGTGCCTCCATAAATGTAACCCTTTTTCTGCTTCTTGAATCCAAGGGTTAGGAAATATGGCGTGCCTCCACCCAAGCGGATATATATACCCTGGTTCGCTTGGGAGAACCTTACCCTGTACGGGGTTGGGTATTGGAAAGGGTGTGGTGTATTTTATTTGGCTTTAGTTTAGAAATATATATCTATACAGAACTTTTAAGGATATGACCCTCTATATAAAATAATGTATTCAGCTCACCTTACTAATCCGGAAATATTCGTTATGTTTCAGGTCTCCTATATACGCCAATACTCTCTTGGATCAGGATTTCTTGGACAATATGGACCAGATATATTTGGTAAGTAATTTTATTTTATCCGTATACTTTTCCCTAGTCATGTAGCATTTCAAAATCAACAATACATTACTTTAACAAGTATAACAAGGGTACACCCCAATAGTACAGAGAGAATGCATGCAATACAAAAAAAAACCAGAGGTATATGCAATAGTCTAAAAGACTATGGACCCGGGATTTAAACTTACTCTTAATATTACCCCCTGCGCAGGTGGTACCAAACAATAATGAGCTCACTGTATCCTTTAATAGGTATATGATACTTGTATTAATTCTGTGTTCTGATCCACCAATAATGAGTGGTATGTCTGCTAGCTAACTTAGAACATATCTATCAGTCTCCTTTGTTAGTGTATAATATTCTTTGTTGTATCTAGTTTACTGTCATTCTTCCTTGATATAGAATCTAGTCCATTATGGATAAGATGGTTATATATTCCATTCAGAACAACAATTAAATGAATTTAGAGAGACACTCCCACTTAGTTTTCCTTATGCTTGTATCCAGGGATGGAGTCTTCTATATACTTCTTGACAGCTATCTTCTATTGTCAAATGATGGGATTATAACATAGTGCTACTCATTATTTCAACTAAAGTCTCTAAAGAACACAGCTTCTACACTAAACTTGTATTTTGGCAAAGTCTGTAGTCACTTTCAATTTTCATTCACTGGCCGAGAGAATTATATAGATACTTCGGTTATATTCAGCAATATAGGGAGTGACTAATACTAATATTCCATATATCATAGTCCCTTTCTTTATAATGTGCCACTCACACTACTGTACCTCTGAATATTATGGTCTCTTCCACTATATACGGAAAAATAAGTAGGTACAAAGCTCATAGGGGAGGAGGCAGAAGAAATAACTTTTTACCAAAATACAGTTATTTAGAATGGTGCGGTAGAGATTAGAGAAATCTAATATATTCTCAGTCTATTCCTCCTTCCCTTAAAGTTACTGAGGAGTGTGGCTTAATATAAACAGTACCGGTGTGGGTATATGAATAGGATAGTAATTTATCCAGTGATATCACACTTTAAATCTTGATGCTTTCTGCTAGTAGTGCTTCAGTCCATAATACTACTAACTCTGATGACCTTAAAAAGCAATAATCCATTTGCTATGAATTTCATTAATCTTGAATTTCAGTCCGGCAGTCAAATCCACTTCACTTAGTATAATGGATAGTTCCCTGTGGTTATATGAATCTGTTTTAGTAACAGATATCATCTGCCAAGGATCAGTCTATGTCACTTCCCCACAAATTCCCTTCAGCACTTCACTCTGGGGTTAATCCCCTCCCCTCAATCATTATAGTGGGAGTAATTATAGTGCCTGAAATTAATAACAGGGTGTGTATGCAGGATGGCTTGTCACACCTCCTCTAATGTCATCCTATAGATTTAAGACAGCCTGCAAAGCATCCACTCCCCCGACTCTGCGGTACTGTATTTAATAGAGTTTCTGTGTCACTGCCTCTCTACCGTGTATCAACAGCATGTAACTACGATCGCCCGGACACATACGCTGTCTTACTTAGTTTGGTTTGGTTGGTCTTCTCAAATCTGTCAGCGGGATCCCATCATATTTCAGAGCAGCTAAAAGAATAGGTGAGGCACCACTCCAGCCCCTCTTCCCAGCCGCACAGTCTAGGATCGCGGTCAGCAGCTAGACTACCTTTTCGCCTCCCTCCTCAGTGGCTGAACGGTAGTCGGCTCCGCGGTCACAGCACATCTCTCAGGCAGCGTGAGTATTACCGGCTGTCACTCGAATCTCCGTCTCAGGCGGCTCATCTACGATCGTCACCTCACACTCTCTGGCAGGCTTCAGGGCTTGTCAGCTTACCGCTCTGCAAACTTTGTACACCGGATCAATAGCAGGTCCTCCCTCCGTCCATCTCTGTCCTTTTTCACCGCTGCGTCACCCACACCAACCGCTGTTTCACGAGCTCCCTCACCCCTCGTGCTCTCCCTCCTTCTAGACCTTTCCCCTCACAGTCCATTACCATGTCCACGAGAATAATCCCCGTGCATCATTACAGCCACTATTTATACCCCCATACACTATATATATATATATAAATTAAAATTTCACAGGGGTTATATAACATACCTATAATATATGTATGTTTTCCAATTGTTTTTTTTTTTTTTTTAAAGGATTACATAGCGTAGGGTATAGAGGCGTCAGGGATGTAGCATAGGGAATAGAGGCGTCAGGGATGTAGCGTAGGGAATAGAGGCATCAGGGATTTAGCTTAGGGAATATAGGCATCAGGGATGTACTAGCAGGTATATAGAGGTCAGTGTACTGTATAGAGGGGTCAGTAATGCAGTGATGGTTATAGAAAGGTCAGTGATGTAGTGTAGGGTATTGAGGGGTCAGTTATGTAGTGTGGGGTAAAGAGGGGTCAGTAAAGATACTAAGCTGAAGTACTTAGAACACTTCTTGAATTAAGACACAACCTGCAAGAAAAAGTATGCAATATGGGTGAAAAGGCAAATGTCAGAGGTCTGATACAAGTGACCAGCTCCACACCTTGCACCACATAGCATTATGTTAAACTGGGATATGTTCTTTTTTGGTGTGTGTGTGTGTGTGTGTGTGTGTATGTGTGTGTGTGGGGGGGGGGTGCCAAAGGAAATTTTTGCCATTGGCTCCTTTGGTCTAGAACCAGCCCTGGTCACAAAATATTTTTGTCTGAGCAGACTGGACACTGATCAGCGTTGGCTCATTCTCAGCCCCCCGCCCAGCCTCTGCTGCCAACAGACTGCTATTAGCTAGTTAACCTTCTGCCTTCCCTATCTATGACACAGACTGCTGCTAATGCTACCAGAATGTTCCCAGTGGCTTCACACCAACAGTGAATCCCAGCCGATGATGTAGGGCAGCGTGTGGGGGAGGGGGTCAGTTGCTGTGGCTCCAACATGGTAACCGCCAATGGACTGCAATGCTTTATCGAAAGGGGGGGCGCCAGTCCCTTACTTTGCCAGGGGTGCTTGGACCCCTAGCTACACCTCTGTTGACCCTAACCGATACCCCTAAACTAACCATAATTCCTGCAGTAAAAATCCATGTTTCTATGTATATAGGGGGTCATTCCGAGTTGATCGCTTGCTGCCGTTGTTCGCTGCGTAGCAATCAGTTGAAAAAAATGGCTAATCTGTGCATGCGCATGCTCCGTAATGTGCATGCGCATCGTACGGGTACAAAGTCCATTGTGGTTTTGCACTAGTTCTAGCGATTATTCCAATCACAGAACAGGCCACAAGGAGATTGACAGAAAGAGGGCGTTTCTGGGTGTCAACTGACCGTTTTCAGGGAGTGCTTGGAAAAATGCAGGCGTGGCAGAAGAAATGCAGACGTGGCTGGGCATTCGCTGGATGGGTGTGTGACATCAAAAGCCGTCCCTCGGTTGTTAGAATCAACGCACACGAAGTGTAACTACAGTGCTGGTCTTATTTTGAAACGATTTTGCAGGCGCTCGGCTGCTCAAGTGTTCGCACTTCTCCAAAGTGAATATACACTCTCCAGTGGGCAGCGACAATGCGTTTGCATGGCTGCTAAAAACTGCTAGCGAGCAATCAACTCAGAATGACCCCCATAGTGTATTGCAAGAAAATATCTGTAAATCCAATGGTACCGTAAGTGCGGTATATACTCGCACTTCTTTGCGGGGTGAGAACATCTCCCCTAAGTGAAGTCAGCCCTATGAATAGAGTTTGTGTGATCCCTGTGCAGCAGTCACAGAAAGGGTTCATCTCTGCAGTTTGTCACTCAAATTACATTGCTGCATTTTTTCTAGAAGTGGAACTGAGAGCTGTTACCCGCAGACCAGCTACAATAATTATCCTGGGTACTCACTAGACCAGTGGTTCTCAAACTGCACCCTGGGGTGCCTCAGGACACTTGCAGGGGTGCCTTGGATTGGTGGTCCAGGACCAATTCAAAATATTTATAGTTAGTGTTATAGGCAAAACCAGTGCTGTTGGCTGGCAATCATAACATATGTGCACAAGCAGAAGCAAATCCTGTCCCCTACCAAAGGGCCAGTGCTAGGGTGTTTGGCGCCTCCCTGCAAACTATTAATTTGGGCCCTCTCTCCAATACTTAATAAAGGGACAGTGCGCTCCTTAAAAAAAGAAGGTGTGGTATCACAAGGAAGGGGCATGGCCACACAATAGCACCCCAAATCAAAATACGCCACACAGTAGCACTATCTTATTGTCATTACACCGCATGTAATAATAATAATAATAATACCCACAGTCGCAGTGCCCTTTATACACATAACCACCATATCAGTGCAGCTTACACACATAATGCCAACAGTAGCAGTGCCCCTTCTACACATGCCCACGGTGGCAATCCTTTACATGGCAAATATCAACCTGGTTTTGCCATGTAAAGGATTGCCACTTTAAAAAACAAACAATAAAAAAAAAAAAAACAACAGGAAAAAACACAAAATCTCTCACTTTCTGATTCTCACACCCTATTACATTCCTCCCTATATATTTAAATGTTTCTATTACTGTATGTTCCCTCTTCCCTTCTCCAAACTATACACATCAACATTTTTTAGTATTTCCAGGTAAGTTTTGTGATGTAGGCCATGCACAATTTTAGTTGCCCTAATGTATTTACAGCCTTCTGGAGATATGGCTTCTGGAACTGAACACAGGATTCTAAATGTGGCTGTACCAAGGACCTATACAGTGGCATTACAGGTTGAGTATCCCTTATCCAAAATGCTTGGGACCAGAGGAATTTTGGATATCGGATTTTTCTGTATTTTGGAATAATTGCATACCATAACGAGATATTATGGTGATGGGACCTAAATCTAAGCACAGAATGCATTTATGTTTCATATACACCTTATACACACAGCCTGAAGGTCATTTTAGCCAACATTTTTTATAACTTTGTGCATTAAACAAAGTGTGTGTACATTCACAGAATTCATTCATGTGTCATATACACCTTATACACACAGTCTGAAGTTCATTTAATACAATATTTTTAATAACTTTGAGTATTAAACAAAGTTTGTGTACACTGAGCCATCAAAAAACAAAGGTTTCACTATCTCAGTCTCACTCAAAAAAGTCCGTATTTCGGAATATTCCGTATTTCGGAATATTTGCATATGGGATACTCAACCTGTATTACTTTTTTCTGCTACTGGTTCTTTAACCTATGCAAACAAGCATCTGACTTGCCTTTCCTATTGCTTTGTTACATTGCTCACCTGAAATAGTAATACTTAGATAGCTTTCCTCTTGCCATTATAATGCCCTTAATATTATAGTTAGCCTTTGCATTTTTGAGACGTGTATGATTTTGCATTTTTTGGCATTAAATGTTGCCATGTTCTTGACCATTCCTCTAGTCCAGGGGCAGAACTGCCAGAGACAACGGAGTCAGTTGCCGCCGGGCTCCAGCCCTGAAGGGGCTCCAGCCCTAAAGGGGCTTCCTCCATTGCCCCCCGGCTGTTACGTGCCCTTCCTACTAAATAGACAAAGGCGCTACCAGCAGGGTCTCGCAGTTTGTACATTCCATGCCGTAAAACCCTTCTTTCCACCTTTTTCAAGACCCAGCCCAGCAGCCTCGCTGCTGCCACCACCGCTAGCTGCAGCACTGCCAGCGGTGGGGTGCCCCTGCTTCTTCTCACACCACAGATAGCTGGGCAGCACTGCAACTGCCTGCCTGATTGCTCCGCCCCCTTCCGGCTCCCAAGCACCTCTGCTGCCCAGTGATCCAGGAGCCTGCTGCTAGGAAGAAGTGGCCGAGCTTCAGCAAGCGAGTCTGGACACTGGCGGAGGAAGCCATGATAACCAGATAATGGGGAGTGGAGAGCCAGTTCCAAGGTAATACTTTATACAGCTGGTTGAGATCCTGGTCGGTGGATATGGATTCCAAGAAAACCCTGGAGGTGCTTCCTTTCAAGGGAGACACTCTCTTTGGAGAAGACCTCAATAAGATTGTAGCTGATCTGGCTACTGCTAAAACAGCTTGCCTACCTCGTATGACTCCTACCACGCAGAAGGCTAAAAGTACTTTCCCTTGGCCCTTTCATCCCTCAGGTAAAGCGTACCCAAGGTCAGGCATACCCAAAGCAAGCTCATGCTTCCAGACCTGCCAAGCCCAGACTGAAGCAAGCCTGGGCTGCCCATCAGCCTGCTTCCAAAACAGACAAGCCTGCCGCATGACGGTGCAGGCCTCCCTCTGGGGGATCCCAGGGTGGGGGGCCCGACTTCTAGGTTTGGCATAGAAAGGTATAATTCTAAGCTAGAGAATTCTGTTTGGAGCTCACCTTGTACTTTGTGAAGAAATAATCAGCATTGTGGCTGAGCAGATACATGTTGTGTGTGGCTGCAAACTGCATGGATCTGCTGCGTTGTAATGCTGATTCTTTTTTTTTGCAAAGTACCAATAGCTTCATATAATGTTCACAATTTTTATGCAGGATCAAATAGCTCAATAGGTAGGGTGTTTGATTAGAATTCAACAGGTTATAGGTTTGAATCCTGGGTATGGTAGTTTGAGATGTGTTATTTAATAAAGTATGTTGTTCTGACTGCTGGGATATCATACTAAATAAATGGAGTTGATCAATTTTTTTTTTATTTTTTTTTTAAACTAGGGACAATTTCCAGATACTTTTCTTTATAACTGAGATTGCCCCCTGGAACTTCACATCAGTTGACAACTATGCATGAGTGGGCAGTGCTTGCTCTGGATCTGCCCACCCATTTATGTGCCGTCATAAAAGAAAGCACAACTGACAGTTATCCTGGGCGTACACTACACAATTATCTGTCAGGCTATCTATCCAGTCTGGATGGGTGGAATGAAAATCTGGTAATGTATATTAGCAAATGTCAATTAACCATTTGCTCCCAAACACTAGAAAAGTGGTCAAAAATGGTCATTACACAAATTGGTTAAACCCAAAATTTAACCAATTTGTTTAGGTGACCATGTTTGTCCATTTTCTAGTGTTTGAGAGTAAATCGTTGATGGTCATTTGCTCACATAGATAACCGGATTTCTATTCCAACCAGCCAGTGTTGGAGATATGGTCTGCCAGATTACATAATGCATACCAGAGCCATAACTAGACATTTTGGTGCCCTGTGACAGAGAATTATATGCCCCCCCCTCCCCTCCCCATTTTTGCAATATGGACAAAAGGCGCATGCCTTGTGGGGAAGGGGCATAACAAGATTGGTCTCAGAGAAAGCACATGAGATATGAAGATATATCTAGTATACTTGACACTCAATGGTTTGTGGTATTGCCGGGGTGCCCTCCTTAAATGCATATACAGTCACACATGGGGTGTTTGTGCAAATGGCATATCAGCAGTCAGCACTAACTGGTGACATGCCATTTGTAAAAGTAAGCCATGTGTGACTAATATATAAACATACTTTATTAAATAACACCTCAAACTATCATACCCAGGATTCAAATCTATAACCTGTTGAATTCTAATCAAACACCCTACCCATTGAGCTACTTGATCCTGCATCTATTCTAACCTCCAAAAACAGATTCAGTTGCATTTTCCAGCGTGTTTTGTTTGCGCCTTTGCAAATGTCTTACATCGACAAACTTATTTAGTACTATTTTGCAAATAGGGTTACATTGTCGCAACATTGTGTTCCCTAATTGCTTGATTTTTTAAATGCAACAATTGATAAAGACACCTGATAATTGCTCTGTGGAGTGTTATTTTGTGTCTACTTCTTATCTACATTTAATTCCCTACCTCTAATCAAGGCATTTTTAAATGCTGGGGGCTGCCAGGACGTGAGGCCTACCTAGACTTTAGATCGGAATTTGAATGTACTTGTGAACTAACTTAATTTCCTACTTCTAAATTCATTCCTAAATTCACTACTTACATTAATCCTGTAGTTGGGCATTTTGAGCCTTCAATTGTGGGTATTGTTTTGTGTCCAGACCAGCAGCTGGTGGTGTGCATTTGCTGGAAAGGCATCGAAGACCTCCGATATGCTGCATCTCCTGATGTGTGTCTCCCTCAAGTGGCTGTCAGCAAATGCATGCTAGACACCCCATTCCAAGCTGATTGTGACATCACGGAACATGCATCATAGAACAGGCATGCTAGAATATGGGTCTTCAACCTGCGACCCTCCAGCTGCTGTGGAACTACATATACCAGCATGCCCTGCCTCAGTTTTAGCATACCTTAATAGCAAAACTGTGGCAGGGCATGCTGGGATGTGTAGTTTCACAGCAGCTGGAGGGCCACAGGATGAAGACCCATGTGCTAGAGCCAAGCCGCAGGTACATTGAATGCTAGCAAGCTGAATGTTTAAATCCTTTTTGTTCCGCAGCATTCCAGTGCGGAAGATTCCATGGAACCAGAGATTATTCCATTGAGAAGGACATGCTGCCTGGATGACTGCACTGTGCAAATTAAATCACGGAGCCAGTTGGCTTGTGGGTTGCTCTGGTGACTGGGTGGTTGGGTGGGCGGTGTGTCAGAGGTGGAGCACATGCAAATGAATGTGTATCATCCTGCTAGTGAGAGTGAAAACTCATGCAGGAGTGTGCCTGCTTGTCAGTGGGTTATGCACCTTGCCAGGCGTCAAATCTACA
Organism: Pseudophryne corroboree; assembly: GCF_028390025.1. Lineage (NCBI taxonomy): Eukaryota > Metazoa > Chordata > Amphibia > Anura > Myobatrachidae > Pseudophryne > Pseudophryne corroboree. Next base: position 15,486 of record NW_026970410.1, on the reverse strand, counting down.
TGGAGCAGCTGGAGGGGACAAGAGCAGGTTTGCAAAATATAGATAGAAGAGCATATATGCTGGCGCATTCTCCATGATTGTGTCAGCTTATGTTTTGGTGCACTGCACTTTCCTCCACTAAATTTTAGCCATTTTGGTTAAACGCAAGTGTAGTTGCTTCTCGCCCTTTTGGCTGTGATCTTGTATCGTGGTTGAAGAGTCTGCTGGAGGGATTGTTTTCTTCATTGACGAGAGACTGAAGATATTACAGGATGGAAGGCTTGGGAACACTATCTGTTTTTCAGTTGTGGAAGAGTTGAAAGACAGCTTTTCCTTGCCAATATCTCTCTTTTGCAAAGAGCTACGCATTGGAAAATTCAGGGCTATACCGTGTAGATGAAGCACTAACAGGAGGCTTTAAAATTTTCATTCTAGTTTCCTTCGTTTGGGAGAAAAATGCAAAGGTACAAGACAGCTTTTCCTTGCCAATATCTCTCTTTTGCAAAGAGCTGCACATTGGAAAATTCAGGGCTATGCCGTGTAGATGATGGCCTAACAGGAGGCTTTAAAATTTTCTTTCTAGTGTCCTTCGTTTGGGAGAAAAATGCAAAGGTACAAGACAGCTTTTCCTTGCCAATATCTCTCTTTTGCAAAGAGCTACGCATTGGAAAATTCAGGGCTATGCCGTGTAGATGATGGCCTAACAGGAGGCTTTAAAAATTTTCTTTCTAGTGTCCTTCGTTTGGGAGAAAAATGCAAAGGTACAAGACAGCTTTTCCTTGCCAATATCTCTCTTTTGCAAAGAGCTACGCATTGGAAAATTCAGGGCTATACCGTGTAGATGAAGCACTAACAGGAGGCTTTAAAATTTTCATTCTAGTGTCCTTCGTTTGGGAGAAAAATGCAAAGGTAGCTTGTGCCATCGCCACTCTGCTCCTTGTGCCGCCTTGACGGTTTACATGAGCCACTGCGGTGACGTTGTCTGACTGGATCAGAACCGGTTGGTCGCAAAGTAAGGTCTCCTCTTGACGTAGGGCATTGTATATGGCCCCTAGTTTCAGGATGTTGATGTGAAGACAAGTCTCTTGACTTGACCAAAGACCTTGGAAATTTCTTCCCTGTGTGACTGCTCCCCAACCTTGGAGGCTTGCATCTGTGGTCACCAGGATCCAGTCCTGAATGCCGAATCTGCGTCACTCGAGAAGGTGAGCACTCTGCAGCCACCACAGGAGTGATACCCTGACCCTGGGGGACAGGGTGATCAACCAATGCATCTGTAAATGTGACCCAGACCACTTGTCCAGTAGGTCCCATTGGAAAGTCCTTGCATGGAACCTGCCGAATGGAATGGCTTTGTATGATGCCACCATCTTTCCCAGGACTCGAGTGCAGTGATGCACTGACACAAGTTTTGGTTTCAATAGGTTCCTGACAAGAGTCATGAGTTCCTGGGCCTTTTCTATCGGGAGAAAAAAACCCTCTTCTGGTCTGTGTCCAGAATCATGCCCAAGAAAGACAGACGAGTCGTAGGAACCAACTGCGACTTTGGGATATTGAAAATCCAGCCGTGTTGCTGTAACACTTTCAGTGAAAGTGATACGCTGTTCAGCAACTGCTCTCTTGATCTCGCTTTTATGAGATCGCTCAAGTACGGGATAATTGTGACACATTGCTTGCGCAGGAGAACCATCATTTCCACCATTACCTTGGTGAAAATTCTCTGGGCCGTGGAGAGACCAAACAGCAACGTCTGAAATTGGCAATGACAGTCCTGTACCGCAAATCTGAGGTACGACTGATGAGATGGATAAATTTGGACATGAAGGTATGCATCCTGTAAACAAATGCGGACAACAGGTGTCAAGCCGTGTGTTGCCTTTGTCAAGCTGTAATAAGTAGGGGTAAGGACGTTAACCACCTCAGAACATCCTCCCTTATACGTCACCTGCAGCGCATTAATCATAAGTCAGTGACAAGTTCAAAAACTTTGGATGACAGCGGAAGCAGTCCACTGACCACTAAATCCCTTCCTCTTGTAACCAAGCTCCTGCAAACCACACCACCAACTCCCTCAGTGTCAATTTCCTCCTTAGACAGGAGAGCCAATAGTCCTGCAGGCCATGTCACTGGCAAGTCTGACGAGTCCTCTCCTGCCTGGGATTCCTCCGATGCATCCTTGAGTGTAACGCCTACTGCTGCTGGCGCTGCTGTTGTTGCTGCTGGGAGTCGATCGTCATCCCAGAGGGGAAGTCGGAAGACCACTTGTACTACTTCCAGTAGGCAATTGACTGTCCAACAGTCCTTTGCGAGGAAGATGAAATATCACAGCAGTCATCCTGCTGCAAAGCGGATAACTCAGGTCTTGTCAGCCTGGGTGGTGAGAAACGTGGTTCCGGTATCCATCGTTAATTCAGAGGTTAACTAGAGACTTGATTGAGGTACTGTGTCCCCGGTACCAAATGCCATCTAGGTTCCATTTCTCTAGGCAGGCGATACCGAAAATGTACACAGACCTCAGAAAAAGAGTCACCAGTGTCCTAAAAAATGCAGTTGTACCCAATGTCCACTAGTCCACATGTCCGTGGTTAAGTGGAGCAGGGCAGACTCAGGACTATATGACTGTGACAGCCCACTGGGTAGATGTATTGCCTCCCGCAGCAAGAACAGCAGCGGCGGCACCAGTAGCAGCATCTCGCAAATGCCAACTCGTTCCTAGGCAGGCTACGCTTTGTATCACCGCTTTCCATAAGAGGCACACAGCTGACAACCTCTTACGGAAACTGAGGAACATCATCGCAGAATGGCTTACCCCAATTTGACTCTCCTGGGGATTTGTGACATCGGACAACGCCACCAATATTGTGCGTGCATTACATCTGGGCAAATTCCAGCACGTCCCATGTTTTGCACATACATTGAATTTGGTGGTGCAGAATTATTTAAAAAACGACAGGGGCGTGCAAGAGATGCTGTCGGTGGCCCGAAGAATTGCGGGCCACTTTCTGCATTCAGCCACCGCGTGCCGAAGACTGGAGCACCACCAAACATTCCTGAACCTGCCCTGCCATCCTCTGAAGCAAGAGGTGGTAACGAGGTGGAATTCAACCCTCTATATGCTTCAGAGGATAGAGGAGCAGCAAAAGGCCATTCAAGCCTATACATCTACCCACGATATAGGCAAAGGAGGGGGAATGCACCTGACTCAAGCGCAGTGGAGAATGATTTCAACGTTGTGCAAGGTTCTGCAATCCTTTGAACTTGCCACACGTGAAGTCAGTTCAGACACTGCCAGCCTGAGTCAGGTCATTCCCCTCATCAGGCTTTTGCAGAAGAAGCTGGAGACATTGAAGGAGGAGCTAAAACAGAGCGATTCCGCTAGGCATGTGGGACTTGTGGATGGAGCCCTTAATTCGCTTAACCAGGATTCAATCTGTTGAAATCAGAGCAATAAATTTTGGCCACCGTGCTCGATCCTAGATTTAAAACCTACATTGTATCTCTCTTTCCTGCAGACACAAGTCTGCAGAGGTTCAAAGACCTGATGGTGAGAAAATTGTCAAGTCAAGCGGAACGTGACCCGTCAACAGCTCCTCCTTCACATTCTCCCGCAACTGGGGGTGCGAGGAAAAGGCTAAGAATTCCGAGCCCACCCGCTGGCGGTGATGCAGGGCAGTCTGGAGTGAGTGCTGACATCTGGTCCGGACTGAAGGACCTGGCAACGATTACTGACATGTCGTCTACTGTCACTGCATATGATTCTGTCACCTTTGAAAGAATGGTGGAGGATTATATGAGTGACCGCATCCAGGTAGGCACGTCAGACAGTCCGTATGTATACTGGCAGGAAAAAGAGGCAATTTGGAGGCCCTTGCACAAACTGGCTTTATTCTACCTAAGTTGCCCTCCCTCCAGTGTGTACTCCAAAAGAGTGTTTAGTGCAGCCGCTCACCTTGTCAGCAATCGGCGTACGAGGTTACTTCCAGAAAATGTGGAGAAGATGATGATCATCAAAATGAATTATAATCAATTCCTTCGTGGAGACATTCACCAGCAATTGCCTCCAGAAAGTACACAGGGATCTGAGATGGTGGATTCCAGTGGGGACGAATTAATAATCTGTGAGGAGGGCGATGTACACAGTGAAAGGGGTGAGGAATCGGAGGATGATGAGGTGGACATCTTGCCTCTGTAGAGCCAGTTTGTGCAAGGAGAGATTGATTGCTTCTTTTTTGGTGGGGGTCCAAACCAACCAGTCATTTCAGTCAGCCGTGTGGCAGACCCTGTTGCTGAAATGATGGGTTCGTCAATGTTTTTCTTTTTAATCTAAGCCCCTGCAGTTTTCTGTAAGAATCTGCTTCGCTATGATGATCAACAAGTCACAAGGGCAAACACTCAGGGCTGGAGGCGTAGATCTTAGGACCAGCTGCTACAAGCATGGCAAAGGTGTCACTATCATTGGTGACACCCAGAGAGGCAGCGAGGGAGATTGTAATGCAGTGCGCGCAGATAAGCAGCGCAATGGTAAAATGGAGGCATGGTCTCATAGGTAGGGGTGTGGCCTGTTGGCCTGAATCTCCATTTTGTTGCTCCGGGTATCCCGGGGGTTGAGTGCTGCACCCGGGGACTAGTGTGTGAGTGGTGCTGGCTCCTGCACAGTGACAGAAACTGGGTGTTGCACGTAATGTCACAGTGAAACACCCATATTCTGTCACTGAAGAGGAGCCGGCACTTTGGTGTCACCCCCCTTGGCGGGTGACACTCGGGTGTGGGCCGCAACCCCGTTGTGATGCCACTGACCCATGGGAAGCTTTACGTGGCTTACCCATGTGTTAGTAGCCCCAAGCATCTTCTGTGTTAGTCCCTGAAGAAAAACTTCAAATATTTACAAATAAATTTTGTAATCAATGGGCCTAATTCAGTAAGGATTGCAAATTCTGCTAAGTAACAGAATTTGCAATCCTTTGGTTCGCATGCTGGGGCCACCCAGCATGCCGCCTCCCTTCTTGACCACGCTGAAATTGCAGTCGCAGTGCAGTTCAGCGTGATCATAAAAAATGGGTTAGCCTCCTGTTGGTGCAGACTGTATGTGTGCGCAGGAAGCCGCCACCATTTTTGTGATCGCAGCTGCTGCATGTGATGTCATGCAACCGCTCTGACCACGCCTCCTGTTTCTCCGTTGCCGACCCCATTTGAAGCCCTGCCCACGCACCGCTCCATCTCCGACTTGGAAATGGAGTGTTGCTGACCCCCCCCCCAGCACCGATTGACAGTCAGAGGCGATCGCATTAACTGCGGGGTGCCGCAGAAAATGCAGGCGCATGCGTATGCTCTTAGCAATTTTTGCAGTTGGACTGCTTATTGCGATTGCAATCCAACCTGAATCAGGCTCTATTACCTATCACAATGCACTGCGGGTAGTACAAAATGGGGTTAATATAAGAGAAAACCCCCCAAAGCTGTGCTCCTTAACTGTCCCTGGTGGCTAGTGGAGCAGCTGCCCAGTAATCAGTGTCCACGCCAGTGCGCACATGGCCCGCCCCCTACAGCCACGCTGGATCACGGTATAGTGTGGGCACAGAAGTCCCTTACCTCCCTTTCATCAGCGGCCTCGTGATCCCGGAGGGCGGTGTGTGTGTGACTGACCTTAGGAAGAAACCGGAGCCTCCGCTGCAGTGACCCAGCAACCAGGGTGCGGGAGTATACTGCGCCGCTGGGAGTGATGGAGCTGCAGTAAAGATGTCTATTAGACCTAGCCTGCTGCAGCCCTTGTAGATTCTTATAAAAAAAAGTTCTTCTTTTCTAGTCAAAATTAATAGCTAAGAATAGGCTGCCTGAGGCAGCCCCCTCTTAAGTGGCCTGCTACTGAAGGCACCAACTACAAACTGAGCTCCCTGTTCATGGAAGCGAGGTTATAGAGGAGGGGGCGCTGAGCATCTTGGGAACAGTCAAAAGCTTTGAGCCTGTTGGTGCCTCAGATCAAGATCCTACTCTACACCCCAATGTGAATCCTTGTGGAGTCCAGTGTACCCCACAGAAGAAATGAATGTGTCACACCCATTGGCAGCAACATTAGAATAGCTGCTGATGGGCACAATTGAGAAAGGAAGGGGGGAAAACATTTGAATCCAGCACATATATGTAATTTGAATATGTAATTTGTACCTTCCTACTTTAAAATGTAATGGATGAACCTCACCCTGTGAGAACTATCTTCATGATCAAGAGATCTCATACGCAAGAAAAGCATGTGCTGGGATAGGGCTGTGGAGGGCGGCTGCTCGGGCACACACCCGTCAAGTTAAGGAGATTCAACTGAGGAAGCACAAGGGAACTGCAGGGAGACCAACTACAAACTGAGCTCCCTGTTCATGGAAGCGAGGTTATAGAGGAGGGGGCGCTGAGCATCTTGGGAACAGTCAAAAGCTTTGAGCCTGTTGGTGCCTCAGATCAAGATCCTACTCTACACCCCAATGTGAATCCTTGTGGAGTCCAGTGTACCCCACAGAAGAAATTAATGTGTCACACCCATTGGCAGCAACATTAGAATAGCTGCTGATGGGCACAATTGAGAAAGGAAGGGGGGAAAACATTTGAATCCAGCACATATATGTAATTTGAATATGTAATTTGTACCTTCCTACTTTAAAATGTAATGGATGAACCTCACCCTGTGAGAACTATCTTCATGATCAAGAGATCTCATACGCAAGAAAAGCATGTGCTGGGATAGGGCTGTGGAGGGCGGCTGCTCGGGCACACACCCGTCAAGTTAAGGAGATTCAACTGAGGAAGCACAAGGGAACTGCAGGGAGACCACATATTTTCAGATGAACATGAGAGGGCGGAAGGCTGCCTAATACTGAAGCACCCTCAAACATCAAACCATATGCAACAACTAGTACAAGCATTCCTGGGGAAAGGTCTGCAGCAGACGGATTTGCATACGGTGATGTCATCCAAGCAATGGGCATAGTTGGCTGCAACCCTCGTCTGCATATGAAAAGAGAAAATGGTCACGCAGGGCATGGCGGCCTTTGTGGGGTTGCGCTTGGATGACCCCTAGATCGCTTTATACACCCCCATCAGTGTGGGGCTCATGTTGGCCATGCCCAAGCCCCTGAAGCATTCAAGCTGATTTCTTGCAGCAGCTGGACCCAGTAACAGCTCCAGAGTTGCTCTACAAGACAAGTAAAAGGGTGTGAGCCCTGCAGCACCACCTGTAGTTTGCATACACACATATATAGGACAGCATCTCTTATATGCCCCAGGGGCAATAAAATAGTAGCCTTATCTAGGGTATCCGTCCATGCCGCTACAGCACTACACACCCAGGCCGACGCAATTGCCGGTCTGAGTAAGGTACCTGAATGTGTATAAATGGACTTCAGGGTAATCTCCTGTTTGCGGTCAGCAGACTCTTTGAGGGTAGCCGTATCCTGGGACGGGAGGGCTACCTTCTTGGATAAGCGTGTTAATGCTTTGTCCACCCAAGGGGAGGATTCCCATCGTAACCTATCCGTTGATGGGAAAGGGGAATCCTTTTGGAAATCTGCAGGAGATTCCCAAGCTTTTTCACATAACTCGTTCAGCTCGTGTGAGGGGGGAAAGGTTACCTCAGGCTTCTTTCCCTTGTACATATGTACCCTCTTGTCAGGGATAGGGGGCTCCTCTGTGATGTGCAAAACATCTTTTATTGCCATAATCACATATCAAATGTATTTTGCCAATTTTGGCTGTAACTTTGCATCATCGTAATCGACACTGGAGTCAGAATCCGTGTCGGTATCTGTGTCAACAATCTGGATAGTGGGCGCTTATGAGACCCTGACAGTCCCTGCGACATAGGATTAGGCATTGGTTGAGACCCTGACTGTCCCAAAGCTTCTGCCTTGTCTAATCTTTTGTGCAATGAGTTTACACTAGCATTTAAAACATTCCACATATCCATCCAATCAGGTGTCGGCGGAGACACCACGTTCATTTGCTCCCGCTCCTCTCTAATATAGCCTTCTTCCTCAGACATGTCGACACATGCGTACCGACACACCACACACACAGGGAATACTTTTTCTGAAGACATTTCCCCCACAAGGCCCTTTGGAGAGACAGAGAGAGAGTATGCCAGCACATACCCCAGCGCTATATAACCCAGGAATAGCACAGTAACTTAATGTTTGAACAATCGGTGAGGGGGAACATCTTGAAACCCCAGTTTGTACCCTTGGGACACTATTTGTAAAACACACGAGTCCATGTCCGAATGAATCCAGAACTGACTGAAGAGTTTTAGACGTGCCCCCACTGGTGCGGGCTCCTGCAAGAGAGCCCCAGCGTCATGCAGTGGATTTGGCAGAAGCAGAGGATGATCTCTGCTCCTGCGATCTTGAAGAGGATGCAGACCTCTTCTCTCTTCTCCTTCCTCTACCTGCAAAGAAAGGGGAATCTTAACTTCTTGCATATCTATTGGGCCGAAATGACTGCATCAGATAATGATGCGTCTTCATCCGTTGGGAGGGAACATAGGGCAAGAAGGTTGACTTACCTGCGGGAGCTGCCGAGATCAAATTAACTAGGCAGTCACCAAACAAGGCTTCACCTTCATAGGGAAGAGACTCCCTTTCTTCTTGGAGTCAGCATCAGCATTCTCTTGGTGAATCCACAATGCCCTCCTATCCGACACTGCCATGAAATTGGCCCGTGAACTCAAGAGTCCTATATCCCTTGCAGTCTCACGTAAGTATGCTGCAGTGTCCTTGATATGATACAACGTAAGGAGTATCCCATCTCTCCAGGGTATCTATATCGGATGACAAGGTATTCGACCAATTCTTGAATACTACTACTCACCCATGCACATGTAATGGCAGGTCTAAGTAATGTACCCGTGGTTACATAACTAGAAATAATGTAGCTTCCTGCATACGATCCGCTGGATTTGTGACAGGGCCCCGTGCAGAACAGGGGGTGACTTCCACTTTATTCTGTCCGCGGCGGGAAATGAATAAACAACCAGAATCCTTTTGGGGATTTGAAACCATCTTGTCGAGCTGGCCCAGACTTTCTCAAACAGAGATGGAGGAACGTTACATCAGCTTTCATTATATATCTATATATACATACATATAGACCCCTTTGTCAGGAACAGCAGGGTCTTCAGTGATTTTAATATGTCCTTAATATCCACAATCATGTACTGAATGCTCCTTGCCAATATTGGATCTAATCAGGAAACATTATGGTCGACATAAGTATCAGTATCCGTGTCAGTATCAGTGTGTAGTAACTGGGCAAAATAACATTTTTGCGACCCAGCGGGGCCTGAGGGAAAAGAAACATAGCCATGAATATCACATCTATTCTCTACGTCTGTGTCTGGGACACAGATTTATCCAACCTTACTCTGATATTACTGAAACATTTACCCAGTCAGTTATTGGTGGTGCCAACAGGGCCACCATCATATGTCTGCATTCCTAATATAGTTTCCTCTTGGGAAAAACATTCAGCCACCGACATGTTGACACACATATACCAAGTACCCACAGACACACCGGCTTATGGGGGACAGACCGTCAGTAAATCTGTCAGAGGGACACAGAGGATTTTTCAGCTCACAATCCAGCGCCAAAAGTACACAGTCTGGGAAATAATAAACTGTATAGTGATAGACTTGTAATGCTCTAAAGATGTTCTGGTGAGGTGAGGAAGAAGCCCCGCCGCTGTAATGGCGCGTATCTGTCCCGCTCAGAAATAATTAATTACGCTAGCGGGGTAAGGACAGTGCCGAGGCACTAATGTCCACTTTTTCCAGCCTTTTGTGAGGAATTTATGCTGCCCAGGGTGCCCCCCCCCCGTGCCCTGCACCCTGCAGTGCCTGTGTTTGTGTGGGAGTATGGCGCGCAGCGTTCCGCTCGCTGCTCGGTACCTCAGAATGCCGTCACTGAAGAAGAAGTCTTCTGTTCTTCTGCTACTCACCTGTCTTCTGGCTCTGTAAGGGGGTGACGGCAGGCTGCGGGAGTGTGCATCTAGGCGTACCCAGCGATCAGCACCCTCAGGAGCTAATGGTGTCCTGTCAGCCTGAAGCAGAGCCATTGAACTCACTAGAAGTTGGTCATACTTCTCTCCCCTAAGTCCCACGAAGCAGGGAGACTGTTGCCAGCAGCCTCCCTGAAAATAAAAAAAACTAACAAGTCTTTTCAGAGAAACTCAGTAGAGCTCCCCTGTAGTGCATCCAGTATCACTGCGCACAATACTAAAACTGGAGTCTGGAGGAGGGGCATAGAGGGAGGAGACAGTTCACACCCTTTGAAAGTCTTAAAGTGCCCATGTCTCCTGCGGATCCCGTCTATACCCCATGGTTCTTAATGTGACCCCAGCATCCTCTAGGACGTATGAGAAAACAAATAACGCACACACGAGGAGGAGAGAACTAAGGAAGCTATAAGGAGAAGAGGGGAGGGAGGGGGGGTTGAAAGGTAAGGTAGTAAAGGCATATTGGATAAACTACAACCTTATACATATTTATTAATGTACCAGTAGTTAGAAGTAGAAGAGCTCTAACAGAAACCACAAAGCTTATCTAAAGCCACACCACACTGGATATGCCCAATCTCATTTGATTTTTGAAGCAAAGCAGTATTGGACTTTGTTAATACATGGATGGGAGACTGCTTGGTAGTATCAGATTCTTTAGGTGTTTTTAAACTACCAACACCATTTTCTTGGTACATTTAATTTTTACATGTATTCTTTTATGTACCAGAAGTTAGAAGTAGAAGAGCTGTAACAGAAACCACCAGCTCATCTACAGCCACAGCACACTGGATTTGCCCAATCTCTCCTGATCATGGAAGCTGAGCAGTGTTGGTCCTGGTTTTAGTACTTGGATGGGAGACCACAAGGAAATACCAGGAGCTGTGTGTATTTTTACAATACTAACACCGTTCTCTTGATGCATTCCATTTTGAAACATTGGGGCAGATCTATTAAGCCTGGTGAACTGATAAAGTGCAAGGTGATAAAGTACCAGCCAGTCAGCTCCTAACTGTCATTTTTCAAACCCAGCCTGTGACATGGCAATTAGGAGCTGATTGGCTGGTACTTTATCACCATGCAAATTATCATTTCACCAGGTTTAATAAATCGGCTGCTTACTCATTTATGTACGAGTAGTTAGAAGTAGAAGAACTCTAACAGAAACCACTAAGCTCATCTACAGCCACACCACACTGTATATGCCCAATATCACCTGATTTTAGGCCTGGTTTGTTCTTGGATGTGAGACCACCTGGGAATACCAGGTGCTGTAGGTAGTTTTATACTACCAACACCGTTCTCTTGATGCATTCCATTTTGAAACATTGGGGCAGATCTATTAAGCCTGGTGAACTGATAAAGTGCAAGGTGATAAAGTACCAGCCAGTCAGCTCCTAACTGTCATTTTTCAAACCCAGCCTGTGACATGGCAATTAGGAGCTGATTGGCTGGTACTTTATCACCATGCAAATTATCATTTCACCAGGTTTAATAAATCGGCTGCTTACTCATTTATGTACGAGTAGTTAGAAGTAGAAGAACTCTAACAGAAACCACTAAGCTCATCTACAGCCACACCACACTGTATATGCCCAATATCACCTGATTTTAGGCCTGGTTTGTTCTTGGATGTGAGACCACCTGGGAATACCAGGTGCTGTAGGTAGTTTTATACTACCAACACCGTTCTTTTGATGCATTATATTTTGAAACTTATTCATTGATGTACCAGTAGTTAGAAGTAGAAGTTAGAAACAGCAAAAATCATCTACAGCCGCATCACACTGGATATGTCCAATCTCATCTGATGTTGGAAGCTAAGCAGTGTTGTGCCTGGTTAGTTTTTGGATTTCAGGTCCTGCCTTCTGGTTTGGCCACGGCACCTCGGAAATTCACCAAGGTCATGGCCGTGATGACGACCCTTCACCATCGGTGGACCAGGGAGGAATCTCTCCTCCCGATAAACATTCTGGAATTGCGGGCAGTGTTCAATTCATTGACACTGGCCCTGCCTCTAGTACAGAACAGGCCTGTTCAAGTACAATCGGACAACGACACCACGGTAGTGTACACAAATCATCAAGGCGGCACTCGAAATTGCATGGCAAAGCTGGAAGTATCAAAAATCCTCAGTTGGGTAGAACGTCATCTGCCAGCAATATCGGCAGTGTTCATTCCCGGAGTCCTCAACTGGGAAGCGGATTTCCTCAGTCGTCAGTACGTTCACGCTGGAGAGTGGAGAGGCCGCAGCAGAAATGTCTGCACTGGTGTCAGTAGGTGACTGAGGCAGGGATGACTGGGAGATAGTGGGTGACTGAAGCATGTATGACTGGGAGATAGTGGGTGACTGAGGCCGGGGTGACTGGGAGATAGTCAGTGACTAAGGCAGGGGTGATAGGGATATAGTGGATGACTGTGGCAGGGGTGACAGGGACAGTAGGAGACTGAGGCAGGGGTGACAGGGATAGTGGGTGACTGAGGCAGGGGTGATAGGGTGACAGTGGGTGACTGAGGCAGAGGTGACAGGGATAGTGGGTGACTGAGGTAGGGGTGATATGGAGATAGTTGTTGACTGAGGCAGGGGTGACAGAGATAGTGGGTGACTAAAGCAGGGGTGACTGGTATAGTGGGTGACTGAGGCAGGGGTCGCAGGTATAGTGGTTAACTGAGGCAGCGGTGACTGGGAGATAGTGGGTAACTGGGGCAGGGGTGACAGGGAAAGTGTGTGACTCAGGCAGGGGTGATAGGGAGATAGTGGGCAGCAGATCACTGCCTCGCTGACAGCAGCACATCCCTGCTTCACTGACAGCAGCACATCCCTGCCTCATTGACCGCAGCACATACCTGCCTCACTTATAGCAGCACATCCCTGCCTCACTGGCAGCAGCAGATCCCTGCCTCACTGGCAGCAGCAGATCACTGCTTCACTGACAGCAGCACATCCCTGCCTCACTGGCAGCAGCAGATCCCTGCCTTACTGACAGCTGTATATAGGGCCTAATTCAGACCTGATCTCTGCTGTGCATATTCACACAACAGGAGATCAGGTCTGAAGTGTGTGTGTGTGTGCTGGTGCCGCAGTGCACCGGCACATGCCAGAGATGCGATCAGCATCTGTGCCCAGTGAGCGCCTCTGCCAACACATACTTATCTTGCATATGAGATCTCTTGATCATGAAGATAGTTCTCACAGGGTGAGTTTCATCCATTACATTTTAAAGTAGGAAGGTACAAATTACATATTCAAATTACATATATGTGCTGGATTCAAATGTTTTCCCCCCTTCCTTTCTCAATTGTGCCCATCAGCAGCTATTCTAATGTTGCTGCCAATGGGTGTGACACATTCATTTCTTCTGTGGGGTACACTGGACTCCACAAGGATTCACATTGGGGTGTAGAGTAGGATCTTGATCTGAGGCACCAACAGGCTCAAAGCTTTTGACTGTTCCCAAGATGCTCAGCGCCCCCTGCTCTATAACCTCGCTTCCATGAACAGGGAGCTCAGTTTGTAGTTGGTGCCTTCAGTAGCAGGACACTTAACAGGGGGCTGCCTCAGGCAGCCTATACTTAGCTATTAATTTTGACAAGAAAAGAAGAACTTTTTTTATAAGAATGTACAAGGGCTGCAGCAGGCTAGGTCTAATAGACATCTTTACTGCAGCTCCATCACTCCCAGCGGCGCAGTATACTCCCGTGCCCTGGTTGCTGGGTCACTGCAGCGGAGGCTCCGGTTTCTTCCTAAGGTCAGTCACACACACACCGCCCTCCGGGATCACGAGGCCGCTGATGAAAGGGAGGTAAGGGGCTTCTGTGCCCACACTATACCGTGATCCAGCGTGGCAGTAGGGGGCGGGCCGTGTGCGCACTGGCGTGGACACTGATTACTGGGCAGCCGCTCCACTAGCCACCAGGGACAGTTAAGGAGCACAGCTCTGGGGGTTTTTCTCCTATATTAACCCCATTTTGTACTACCTGCAGTGCATTGTGATAGGTAACAGAGCCTGATTCAGGTTGGATTGCAATCACAATAAGCAATCCAACTGCAAAAATTGCTAAGAGCATACGCATGCGCCTGCATTTTCTGTGACTGTCAATCGGTGCGGGGGGGGGGGGGGTCAGCAACACTCCATTTCAAAGTCAGAGATGGAGCGGTGCGGGGGCAGGGCTTCAACGGAGAAACAGGAGGCGTGGTCAGAGCGGCTGCATGACATCACATGCAGCCGTTGCGATCACAAAAATGGTGGCGGCTTCCTGCGCACACGTACAGTCTGCACCAACAGGAGGCTAACCCATTTTTTATGATCACGCTGTACTGCACTGAGACTGCAGTTTCAGCATGGTCAAGAAGGGAGGTGGCATGCTGGGTGGCCATGCGCTGTGATGGGTGGCCCCAGCATGCGAACCAAAGGATTGCAAATTCTGTTACTTAGCAGAATTTGCAATCCTTACTGAATTAGGCCATTGATTACAAAATTGTGAACAATATTTGAAGTTTTTCTTCAGGGACTAACACAAAAGATGCTTGGGGCTACTAACACATGGGTAAGCCACGTAAAGCTTCCCATGGGTCAGTGGCATCACAACGGGGTTGCGGCACACACCCGAGTGTCACCCGCCAAGTGGGGTGACACCAAAGTGCCGGCTCTTCTTCAGTGACAGAATATGGGTGTTTCACTGTGACATTACGTGCAACACCCAGTTTCTGTCACTGTGCAGGAGCCAGCACCACTCACACACTAGTCCCCGGGTACAGCCCCCAACCCCCGGGATACCCGCAGCAACAAAATGGTGATTCAGGCCACGCCCCTACCTATGAGACCATGCCTCCTTTTTACCATTGCGCTGCTTATCTGCGCGCACTGCATTACAATCTCCCTCGCCGCCTCTCTGTGTGTCACCAGTGATAGTGACACCTCTGCCATGCTTGTAGCAGCTGGTCCTAAGATCTACGCCTCCAGCCCTGAGTGTTTTCCCTTGTGACTTGTTGATCATCATAGCGAAGCAGATGCTTACAGAAAACTGCAGGGGCTTAGATTGAAAAGAAAAACATTGACGAACCCATCATTTCAGCGACAGGGTCTGCCACACGACTGACTGAAATGACTGGTTGGTTTGGGCCCCCACCAAAAAAGAATCAATCAATCTCTCCTTGCACAAACTGGCTCTACAGAGGCAAGATGTCCACCTCATCATCCTCCGATTCCTCACCCCTTTCACTGTGTACATCCCCCTCCTCACAGATTATTAATTCGTCCCCACTGGAATCCACCATCTCAGATCCCTGTGTACTTTCTGGAGGCAATTGCTGGTGAATGTCTCCACGGAGGAATTGATTATAATTAATTTTGATGATCATCATCTTCTCCACATTTTCTGGAAGTAACCTTGTACGCCGATTGCTGACAAGGTGAGCGGCCGCACTAAACACTCTTTCGGAGTACACACTGGAGGGAGGGCAACTTAGGTAGA